>NW_028261396.1:2991257-3148757 GCF_051295495.1 Thamnophis sirtalis
GATTCATGTTAGTAAGTGTATTTTATTCTCTCTCAGAATTCTATGACGGCACTGATTGTAGCCGTAAGAGGTGGCTTTACAGATTCCGTGAAAGAAATCCTGAAAAGAAACCCAAATGTGAACTTAACAGATAAAGATGGAAATACAGCTTTGATGATCGCCTCAAAGGAGGGACACATAGAAATTGTGCAAGATCTCCTAGATGCAGGAACATACGTGAATATTCCTGATCGAGTGAGTATGCATTTGTGTGGCATAAAAGGGTTGCTTTATTTGTGCGTGCCGTGACACTTTGAAAGCTAATTTGGGAATCTCCGAAGTAGAGGGTGACTCTGTTGTGTGCTAATTTCAGAGTGGAGATACCGTGCTGATTGGGGCTGTCAGAGGTGGTCATGTTGAAATTGTGAGAGCATTGCTTCATAAATACGCTGATATAGACATTAGAGGTCAGGTAAGTAATTCTCTGTTTAACGATATGCTTTTGAATGTGGCAATTGGAGAATGTAGAAGCATCCCTTGTAGATAGGAGACGGTTCCACCACAAAACCGCGGTAGACTAAAGCGCGCTCGACGAAAGCGCGTACCTGACGTCATCACAGTGCGACGAAAACATCACGCTGTGAGCGGTAAAGTTAAAATTAATGCGAAAACCTTACCCTAACCCCCCCAAACCTAACCCTAAACCTAACTCTAAACCTAACCCTTAACCTAACCCTAAACCTAACGCTAAACCTAACGCTAACCCTTAACCTAACCCTAAACCTAACCCTAACGCTTAACGTAACCCTAAACCTAACCCTTAACCTAACCCTTAACCTAACCCTAAACCTAACCCTTACCTTTATGTGAATCGGCTTGCTTTAAAAGCGCTTTTTAAAGCGCCCTTTTTTCTCAGCGGTCATATTTGACGCGCTGCTGATGACGTCAGGTACGCGCTTTAATCGGGCGCGCTTTAGTGGACCGCGGTTTTGTCGTGCCACGGATAGGGGACATATGAGATAATATTTATATTCTGGAAAAAATGCTCATACCAAATGTCAAGGTTTGACTGTGGCAAGTATATTTCTTAAACTTTACTGCACATTGTTTCTATATTAGAATGTAGAACAGGTGCTTTCATTTTTATCTACAGTGAACAGGTAGTACTCAACTTACAGCCACTCAGTTACTGAAGCTACAGTGACACTGGAAAAAAAAAAGACTTGATACTGGTCCTCACACTACCTCACACTCACAGCACCCCTCACTATCACGTGATCAAAATGTGCTTGGCAACTGGCTTGTACTTACGATGGCTGCAGCGTCCCAGGGTTATATGATTACTTTTTGCTTCATTTCCAGCTGGCTTCTGACAAGCAAAGTCAACTGGGTAAGCCAGATTTGATTAATGATCACATGATTCACTTGACATGTGGCTAAAAAAAAAGTCATAAAATTGGCCCCAACTGACTTAACTATCTTGCTTAGCAACGGAAAACATAAGTCACAATTGTGGTCATAAGTTGAGGACTATCTGTAATTCTTTTGACACTTAGCTGTTATGAACTACAGGTAGTCTTCCACTTACAACAGTTCATTTAGTGATTGTTGAAAGTTACAATGGCACTGATAAAAATGATACTTACAACCATGGGGTAGCCATGGGGCTCTACATGGGGCAGCCCTTGAAGAGTATTCGGAGACTTCAACTTGTCCAGAATGGAGCCGCGCGAGCGATTGTGGGTGCACCTCGGTACACCCACGTTACACCTATCCTCCGCGAGCTGCACTGGCTACTGATCAGTCTCCGGATACGCTTCAAAGTGCCAGTCGTAACTTATAAAGCCCTTCATGGTATCGGACCTGGGTACTTGAGAGACCGCCTGCTGCCAATTACCTCCCACAGACCCATTAGATCACACAGGGTTGGCCTCCTCCGGGTTCCGTCTACCAGCCAATGTCATCTGGCTACCACCCGGGGGAGGGCCTTCTCTGTGGCAGCTCCGGCCCTCTGGAACGAACTCCCCGCAGAGATTCGGACCCTCACCTCTCTCCAGGCCTTCCGAAAAGCCATCAAAACCTGGCTTTGCCGGCAGGCCTGGGGTTGATGAGTTCCCCTCCCCTCTCGACCTGTGTGGTTGTGTGATTCTTGGCTATTTTAACTATTTGTATTGTGTTCTATGTTTCCCCTTCCCCTTTTGAGTTGTTCGCCGCCCTGAGTCCCTCCCGGAAAAGGGCGGCATATAAATAAACCAAATCTAAATCTAAATCTAAATCATTGTAGCATCCACCATGGTGACCTGATCAAAATTCGGATGCTTGGCAACTGGCTCATATTTAAGACGGTTGCAGTATCCTGAGGTCATGTGATCACTTTTGTGACCTTCTGACAGCAAACTCAGTGGGGAAAACCAGATTCACTTAACAACAGTGTTACTAACTTAACAACTGCAGTGATTCACTTTACAACTATGGCAAGGAAGGTCGTAAAATGGGGCAAAATTAACTTAACAAATGTCTTGCTTAGCAAGAAAAAAACTGGGCTAAATTGTGGACGTAAGTTGAGGACAACCATGTACTTACATCAGGCAAGTGAACAATGTGTTTTAGCTGGATGCAGAAAATAATAGCATGCAATTTATTTTAATCAAGTTTAGGTTCAAAACCCTGAATAGGAGGTTTCAGGTTTCGTTTTTATTTATATGCCGCCCTATTCCCAGCGGGACTCAGGGCGGCTCACAAACCCAAGAGGGGAAGGGAAACACAAGAACTACAAATACAAGCATTTAAAATAACCAACAGACACACAATCGAGAGGGGAGGGAACTCATCAACCCCAGGCCTGCCGACACAGCCAGGTTTTAACGGCTTTTTGGAAGGCCTGGAGAGAGGTGAGGGTCCGAATCTCAGCGGGGAGTTCGTTCCAAAGGGCCGGCGCTGCCACAGACAAGGCCCTCCCCCGGGTAGTAGCCAGATGGCATTGGATGGTAGACGGAACCCGGAGGAGGCCAACCCTGTGTGATCTAATAGGTCTTTGGGAGGTAATTGGTACCCAGGTCCAATACCATGAATAGCAGTTAGACTTAGACTTATATACCGCTTCATAGGGCTTTCAGCCCTCTCTAAGCGGTTTACAGAGTCAGCATATCGCCCCCACAGTCTGGGTCCTCATTTCACCCACCTCGGAAGGATGGAAGGCTGAGTCAACCTTGAGCCGGTGAGATTTGAACTGCTGAACTGCAGATAACAGTCAGCTGAAGTGGCCTGCAGTACTGCACCCTAACCACTGCGCCACCAGTACTCCATGAAGGGCTTTATAAGTGACGACTAGCACCTTGAAGCGTATCCGGAGACCAATCGGTAACCAGTGCAGCTCGTGGAGGATAGGTGTAACGTGGGTATACCGAGGTGCACCCACAATCGCTCGCGCGGCTGCATTCTGGACGAGCTGAAGTCTCCGAATGCTCTTCAAGGGCTGCCTCATGTAGAGACACTCTTATAAACTTGTTTCTTAAATATAATGTACATGCGTAGTAATAACAATATTATCATTTTAGGCAGTGTGTGTGTGTGTGTGTGTATATATATATATAATTTACACATATAAGGTATATTTGGCTTATGAAATTAATCCAACTAGCTTTTAAAATGTTAATCATGTGTTATTCATCTATAGGATAATAAAACAGCTTTATATTGGGCTGTTGAAAAGGGAAATGCTACCATGGTAAGAGATATTTTGCAGTGTAATCCAGACACTGAAATATGTACAAAGGTAAGTATATAATTAATAGTTTCTAATCCTGAATAAGCTTTAATATAGGTGATTTTCGTATATATTGTTGTTATTTTTTTTAATTTTTAAAAACTCTAGTTCTTGAACTTGCTAATAAACTTTATTTAATAATAAGCTTGAAGTTTATTTAATAATATTTCTGTTTACATAGCAATAACCTGTATTAGTTTTCTTAGAAGTGTGACATGTATTTATTAAATTTATATATACCAATAATTTGATTATATATCTCCCAATTGCTGCTTATTACTTTTTGGAATAGTACTAGACAGTAAAATAAATGGCATTTTTTCTTATGAATGCATGCATTTAGACTTAACTACCAAAACTAAGCCTCTTCATTGTGGCTCCTACCTTGAGAGCTCTTAGTCAGGTCTACTAACAACATATGGGCTTTATGTTGTTTTGGGAGCTGATATGATTTCTTTTTGACTTCTGTAATTTTTTATTCTTAATTGTATGCTGCCCAGTAGTCAGCCTATACTTAAATAATTGGGAAGGATATAGCAATGATAGTATTTGGATTTAATACAGTCAGTGATCAAATAATATCATTTATCAAATAATATAATGGATATGGTACTTAGTTATAACAGAAAAGATATGACTAGAGCTTAACTGTGGAATAAATGACAAACTTCTCACATGCAAGTTCCAAGTCAAGTTAAAGTAAAAGAAACAGTTCCAACAATATGATCTTGAGCACATAGTTAGCATTTTTATGGAGAACATGAGAAATTACTTTGAAATCCAGAAATCGCAATTAATTTCTTTGATGGAAAATGAAGGAAGCTGGAATAAAAACAAATAATTTATTGAGGATTACAGAAACAAGACTGTCTGAGCAGATTAAAAGGATCTTCTCTCCTTCTTGGCCCTCCCCATTGTGAGGATGACCCAACTTCCAATCAAACAGAGGTGTTAGGCCAGGAGAGAAGGGGGATGGAAGAGAAGATGGCTACCTAAGAGCTCTGCAACCACAGGCCTCATGAATGCTGAATAAATGGAGCCCAAAAATAAAGGAACAAACTAAAAGTTTGTTAGCCCTGATGAGAAGAGGCAAAAGGAAAAGAGGCAGCATCTGAGAAAACTGGGGACAGAGGTGTTTATTTCGTTCCCTCAGACTGGCGAGAAGTTCTTGGAGTCATTTGCTCAGATGGAGCAAAGATTTGAAAGAGAAGCATCAAGAAATGCAGCAAAGAAGAAATAAGCAAAAAAAAAAAAAAAAAAAAGAGAGAGAGAAAAGAAATGAAGAAAAAGAAAAGACTTTGGCAGGACAGTAATGGAAAACAAAATAAAAAAGATAAATCAAACTGTAGGAAAAGAAAAATAGGTTTATAGAGCATGACAATAAAGATGTACAGAGATTAAGAAAACAGAAAAGTGAGTAACCAAAAACTTGGAGATACAGAACAGAAAGATAGGAAAACATAGTGAAGTTGAATTTTAAAGAAAATAGTGTAGGCAGAGCTTCTAGATAATGAAAATAGAAAATAATTTATTACTCGGAACAGAACTATAAATGATTGTTCTCAATAACATAAAAAATGAAAAATGATACAATAATTTTTATTGTAATACTTTGGGGAAGCAAAAGTTGGGATTTTAAGCAGTAGGGTTTAAAGAGTTTTGAATTTTTAAACTTTGGTATTGGAAAAATAATTACAGAAAACAAATGGATCATAGAACTGATCTAGGAATGTCATTCAAGGTGCAATTGACCAGGTTCGAATTATCATAGTTTGCATATATTATGTGAAGACTAAATCTCTGGAGAAGTTCATAATTCTGGGAAAAGTGGACAAAAGAGAATTATCAGCAGGTAAGTACTGGTAGATAGACTCAATTACAGTGGCATTGTGCACACTGTTGGAAGATTTGAAGGACTGGTTTGGGAACATATCATCCTGGAGAAATTCTAAGTCATTAAGAGGTAACACCAACTTGATAGCATATAATCAAATTACTAATTAATTTCAGCTGGTTTGTATATTTTTAGAGATTAAAACAGTTCAACAGCTGTTGATATAATTAAAAGCTAGTAAAATAATACCGCTAAAAGTATAATGCATCTCAAACCATTCTGTTGGAAAAGGTTTTTGTCATGAAATATAATTTGTCTTTTAAAAAAAGTTAAATATGCTTTATCTGTTCTTCAAGTGTCTGCTATATCTTTTTCTTTTTACTTTTAGGATGGTGAAACACCTCTTATAAAGGCAACCAAAATGAGAAATATTGAAATAGTTGAGCTTCTGCTGGACAAAGGAGCAAAAGTTTCTGCAATAGATAAGGTAAAGTCTAATTGTTATACAATGTGAAAAACACGGTTAAAAGTAAAATAGTGGCGGAGGGCTGACCCTCAAATCTTTTGATAAAAGGAAAAAATGATCTGCTTAAAAAAATGACACTATAAATTGTTCTCATTTGGTAAAAATATAACAATGAGAGAAAACAAATGATCTAAAGAATATAAGTTGAATTAACCTTTGTAAGGAATAAAGGAATGGGGGAAACATAACTTGAGCTTCTGACTATATGAGCCATGCAAGTATAACTATAGAAAGAAAACCAGATTCAAGGGGAAATTATGATTGGCACATGCATGGACACTCGTCAGGAACACTTTAACTAAAATGTGGAGTATAATAGCTGCAGAGAAGATGCAGTTCAGTGGTGGGATACGACTGGTACGCCCCGGGATGGGTGTACCGGTGCCTGCTGGGAGCACCAGGTACCGTTCCGGTACGGTGCTCCAGAGGGCCTACCCGCCCGCCCGCTCTCACCGTTATTTGAGCCAATCGGGGCATTTGCGCACGGAGCGTATGGCGCCTGTGCGACGCTCCGCTGAGCAGCTGGAGTATCAGCGGTGGATATGGATGTGCGTGCTCTGCACATGCACATGGTGGGCGCCTGGCCCCGTTGCACCGTACCGGTTGCAACAGGATCCGGAACCCACCACTGATGCAGTTGCTGTAAGTTACTCTTGACAGGTGTACATCATGTCCACTGTACTTCAAATTGCCTTTTTCCCCTTTATATCTGTGTATTGTTCTCATATGCTTCTATATTTATTAAGTTACAATAACTCTTACAGAAAGGAGACACTCCACTTCATATTGCTATTCGTGGCAGGAGCCGTAGGCTTGCAGAATTGCTGTTACGAAATCCTAAAGATGGCAGGCTACTTTATAGGCCTAATAAAGGTGGTGAAACCCCTTACAACATTGATTGCAGCCATCAGAAAAGTATTTTAACTCAAATCTTTGGTGCTAGTAAGTATTTAGGATTTTTAAAAAAATATATAAATATTTCTGATGCTTTGGAAAATATGTTTCTGAAGTGCCCAAAAAACATTTAATGATTAAATAAGCAAAAAATGTCAGCCTAGCAGTAGCTGTTTTTTAATTTAATGATGAACGCTAATTTAGAAATACGTTAGGACAGTCTAGCCCAGTGGTAGCAACCTGGTCCCTACCGCCCACTAGTGGCCGTTCCAGCTTTCATGGTGGGCGGTAGGGGGTTTGCTGTAACTCTGCTTTATAAATTTTATAAAGTAAAGTTACTTCCCTACTTTATAAATCACCATTACTGTGGAACGGTGGGCGGTTAGAAAAATTTATTACTAACAGAGATACAAAAGTGGGTGGTAGGTATAAGAAGGTTGACTACCCCTGGTCTAGCCTTTTCCAACACTTGTGCATATCTTTTTTCCTAATATATGTGGAAGAATTTTAAACAGGTTTTAATTTCATCTGATTTCTGATTTCTCCATAGTTTGTAGATCCAAACAGTAGCTTGTAAATCCAAAAGTCTGCCAACTCTTCCAGGCTTCTTGGATGGAGGAAGCTAAAATTGTTCCTATCAAGCTAAACCAATTTGAAGTATTGAAACCAATATTTTCTGCTTTTTAGCACCAGGTGAAAATATGGCTACTAAGAGAGGATTCATTAGCAGTAGATTGAATAGACAGGTGGATTGCTTGATGGCCTCTAAATATTTTGGGATATCTCTCTCAAATTTCTTTGCTTTTAGTCATGCTAGCTGGAGGTGGGTGGGTTGATGGGGTTTTTCACACAATCAGTTTGCCGTTTCCCGGGAAGAGTAACTAGGTATGAAAGTCAAGAAGAATTACCTTTTAGGTTGATCTGTTTTCTTATTCTTGGTATGGGAATGGAAAATAAACGTGCAACTATTGCATTTGTCTTTATAGAATAGTTACTTAAGCTGACTGATTGGCTGGCTATGATCTGGTCTTAGTGATTAAAGAACAGGGCAAAAAAAGCACGTTTTATAAGTTTATCTGTGTTGCAGGGCATTTGTCTCCTACTGAATCAGATGGGGATATGCTGGGTTATGATCTCTACAGCAGTGCATTAGCTGACATTCTTAGCGAACCAACAATGCAGCCACCCATTTGTGTTGGACTCTATGCCCAGTGGGGAAGTGGCAAATCTTTCTTGCTCAAGAAACTTGAAGGTAAATATTTGATTTGAATACTTACTGAAAGCTAGACAACAGCTTGCTTGTTGTTGTTGTTATTATTATTATACAATTGTATCACAGCGGCCAGTTGTTTCGCCGGATTTGGCATTGGTTACTAGTCGGGCCCCAGCCAGGGGCCTAGGACGTCGTAATGTATTTTCATAATATGCGTGCAGATCCAAGCAGTGCGGCTTTTTGCATTTGGCCGATGGTGATTTTGTCAATTTTTAACTCTTTTAAATGTAATTCCAGTGCTTTTGGAATAGCACCCAGTGTGCCAATTACCACTGGAATTATCACTGCTGGTTTGTGCCATAGTCGTTGCATTTCAATTTTTAAGTCCTGGTATTTTGCGATTTTTTCATGTTCCTTCTCGGCGACCCTGCTATCACCTGGTATTGCGATGTCTATGATTGTGACCTTGTTTTTCTCAACAAGTGTGATGTCTGGTGTATTATGCGCCAGATTATTATTACTATTATTATACAATTGTATCACAGCGGCCAGTTGTTTCGCCGGATTTGGCATTGGTTACTAGTCGGGCCCCACCCAGGGGCCTAGGACGTCGTAACGTATTTTCGTAATATGCGTGCAGATCCAAGCAGTGCGGCTTTTTGCATTTTGACTGATGGTGATTTTGTCAATTTTTAACCGTTTTAAATGTAATTCCAGTGCTTTTGGAATAGCACCCAGTGTGCCAATTACGGAATTACCACTGCTAGCTTGTGCCGTAGTCGTTGCATTTCAATTTTTAAGTCCTGGTATTTTGTGATTTTTTCATGTTCCTTCTCGGCGACCCTGCTATCACCTGGTATTGCGATGTCTATGATTGTGACCTTATTTTTCTCAATCAGTGTGATGTCTGGTGTATTATGAGCCAGATTATTATTACTATTATTATTATTATTATTAAATTGATTTGCTGGCTATCTCACTGTTTGAGGTAAGTTGGCTTTTATTTATTTAAAAATGTATTTATCTAAAGAATGTATACAGCCATTCATTTCAGATGTTGCATCTGTGGGTGGTAAACAGTGAATTAAAAAACCAAAACCAACACCAACACTTTCAAATAATTATTTCAGAGAGTAAACAGTTTCAATGGTAATCCAAAATATTAATAAGCAACTAGAAAATTACAACCATATCTTTCTAAATTTTGTCCTGTTCATTTGATTCAAAGTAAACAAGAACATGAAGATTGGAAAGCAATCATTATATCTAACATAAATTCAGAACTGCTGTGTGAAAAAAACATTTTTCCTCTAACTCTTCATAATCATTGGCTAAATCTATCTTTTGTACTAAGAGAAAATTTTTAAAAACCTTGTTTTTTTGTTTGTTCACTTATTCACATGCTTTAAATTTTCCTCAGAATTGTTTGTTGTCTTAAAATGATTTTTCCTTTTTTTGTTTTTAGTACATGTGTTAAATAGAATTATGTGTGGGTTATATTGTACATTTTTATAGTAGAACTGACAATTATTGTATTTTTCCCTTCTCTTTTAATCTGATTTTTAAAACAGCAGTATATTGCACATTTTTATTACTTAGTTCATCTGAGATACATGATACTTTATCAACTCAGATTTTCCAATTCAAGTGAAATGGTACATGTGTGGTTGGGATTCTTTGATCTGCTGTGGTTTTGTTTTTATATTTTGTATAAAATTGTCAGTTCGCAGGTCTTCAGGGATTATTTTAGATACTTTCCTTTTGTTTAAATTATTGTCATTAGTAAATTTTATCACTTTGTTGTCTGTGGTAATTTCAAGATAACTGATGAACAAATATGAAAGCATGAGTCCAAATACATACATTTCTATAGTTCCACTGTGTAAATCAACCATTTATTTATATCTCTTTTTTTTTGTACTTTATTTTTTTTCATTCATAAATCACTTTGGCTGAGTGAAAGTCTTAAAGAGTGCAGCTTGCCCCCTGAAGTCTGGATATTCAATTTTTGGAGATTTTCAAGACATGATTGGACAGCCATTTGTCTGGGATGGTATGAGCAATCCTGTACAGGGTGGAAGGTTGGTTTAGACCAGTGGTTCCCAAAATGGGTGGTACCGTCCCCTGGGGAGAGGTGGGATGACTTGGGGGGGGGCGCTAAGAGGCAAGGAGTGGCGGCAGGGGGGGCACTAAGAGGGCGAGGAAAAAAAGATCCACTCAATGCTGGTCGTGGGTGGATTTTCTTTTAGGATATGTATTTAGTTTTTGAAATATCCCCATTCCCATCCTCTCTCCTTGCGGAATTACTGGTTTTGAATAGTTGGTTCGGCGAGCAGAAGTTTAGCCACTAAAACCACGTAGGCATTTAAAGGCAGAATGTCTGTGTCATGCAAAATAATTGGCAATCTGAAGGAGATAAGATTATATTGTATGCCTTTGTATGTGTGGATATGTGCACACACAAATTTTGCAGCAGGGTTAACAAATGACCAGAGCACCTCTTGGTTAGCATAGCCAATAAGAAACTTGGCCAATAACATTAAGGCAAGTATGAGCAATTATCTGTCCATGGTTGCTTAAACAAATGACACCAAGGGGGCAGTGGATTGAACAAGTTTGAGAACCACTGGTCTAGACCAAAGTTCTTTCCAACCCTATAGTTCTATGGAAAATTCACTTCATTTTCCAAAAGACTTCCAACAATATCAAATGAATCACCTTTATTTTTCAGGAAAATAGTTATCTATCTTGGAAATTTTATGTTGACTAAAAATTACTTATCTCTTTTTAGATGAAATGAAAACATTTGCAGGACAGCAGATTGAACCTTTGTTCCAATTTTCCTGGCTTATTGTGTTCCTTTCACTTTCATTGTGTGGTGGCCTTGGATTATTGCTGGCATTCACCGTAGATGAAAAACTCGGAATAGCCGCGGCACTGAGTTTATTGGCACTGCTATATGTATTTTTCAGTAAGTTTTCTTTTAAGGGAAATTAATTTTTTAACTTACAGCATGTTTAAAATTAAGCTGATGCTTTAATTAATGCATAAATGAAGCAAAAGTCAAACCACATTATTAAAAACCATAATAGTGTCGCTACTGGTAAGATCTGTAATTTTGTGAAAATACTTTCTAGAAAAGAGTATGTATAGAAATTATATCTGTATCAGCTCTCCCCCCCCCCCCCCCCCCCAATCACAACAGTCTGTAAAAGACATCGGATGATAGAAAAGAACAGCTGGAAACTACTCATATATGTTAGATTTCAAGAATGAGTGATATATTAAGATATGGTAACTTAGTATATTTTCAATAATTAGGCTTTAAATATTTCCTAAATTGGAATCAGGACCACTGTGATTTTTTTGGCTCTATCTGTCATGCTAACCATGCACAATACAATATACAGCTGTAGGAAAGATGGAGAAAATGCTTTCACTGTACCTAAAGCATCAAACAAGGAATAAAATATGGCTCAGTAACACAGGTAGTACTAGAGAATAATATTTGAAACATGAGTGCATTTATTAATGCATTTATTAATGCATTTGAGTTACAAAATTTGACAGCATGCACCAGTTTTTCCCATTGGTTCAATGTTTCACTCTATGTGGATTCACTCTACAGTACATGAGGTTTTCATGGAACATAATCTGAGCATAAAGCCAGAGAAGACTGTACAGGTAATCCTCAACTTAACAACAGTTCATTTAGTGAGTCAAAGTTACAACGGCACTGAAAAAAGTGATTTATGACCATTTTTCACACACGACCTTTGTAGCATCCCCACGCTGATGTGATCAGAATTCAGCCGCTTAGCAACTGCTTCATATTTACGACCGTTGCAGTGTACCAAGGTCATGTGATCATGTTTTGCAACCTTTTGACAAGCAAAATCACTGTGGAGGCCAGATTCATTTAGCAGCTATGTTACTAATCTATCAACTGCAGTGATTCATTTAGCAATTGTAGCAAGAGAAGTCAAAACTCACTTTAACAAATGTCTCATTTAACAACAGAAATGTTGGGTTCAGTTGTAATGGTAAGTCGAAGGCTACTTGTACTATGCACAATGATTAAACTCTTTGACAGCTATTGATTATTCAGTGCTGTTTTTCGTGCAGTTAATTACATTGTAGATAATGATAGGCATAGACCAAAGTGTACATATCCTTATTGTCTTTGCCAGACTTCTCTTGAGTTAAAAAATAAATGACAAAACAGGTAGTCCTCCACTTAGAATATCTGTTGTTGATCAAAGCAGTCATTTAAGCAAAGTTGCTCATGTGACAGTTTCGCTTAATGCCTGCAAATCTGGCTCTCCCAGTTGTGGTAGTTAAGCAGATTCTCTCTTTCAAAGAGCTGCCTACCAAATGGAATCTCAGCTCTATGGCAGATGGTGGCAGCAACTTGCAACCATCTCCCTCTGATTTCCTCATTGACAGTCTGGAGAAGCTGGAGGGGAGATGATTGCAAGTGGCATCACATGAAATCACAGGATGGCTTGGCAACTGGTTATAAGTGAACAGGTTGCCAAGGACAAAGCCTGCGACCATGGGCCTGTAGGGGCCAGGGCATGGCGCAACTCTATAATGGTCAGAAGTGCTTTATGGGCAGTAAAGCATCCTTTCCAAGCCATTGTACCTTTGAATGGGCATTAAATGACCGGTTGTAAATCAAGGACCACCTGTAAATGCAAAAGGATATATTGGGTAGACGTAGGAGGAGAACCGTGTTAATTTATGGTAGCAAATAAATAAATTAAAAGAATTTGATAGTACCTTTTCCAACTAACACATTGTATTAAAAAGCATAAACTTTGGTGAATTGGAATTCATCAGATGCATATAGTGACTAGAGTGATCTAATATTTAAATAGGGATAAAATAGAAAGGGAGGAGGGGAAGGTATGTGGACATGCAAGTTACATGTAGATTAATTAACTATAATATGTTAAAAGCCACTATGTTTGCTGATTTGTATGTATCATAAGAAAACATTTAATACACCAAATTCCTTTGTTTTATCCTCAAAAATGCTGTGGGACTGAATGAAAATATATTATTTTCTTGTAGAGCAGTGATGTAGGCTAAAGTGTATAACATAAGTTCTTGTAATAATTTCGATAAATGATATTAGCATTTAAAATATTTAAACCATCTTGTTTTAGCTGTAATATATTTTGGGAGCCGAAGAGAAGGAGAAAATTGGAATTGGGCATGGGTGCTTAGCACAAGATTGGCAAGACATATTGGCTACATGGAATTACTTCTTAAACTCATGTTTGTGAACCCACCTGAACTGCCGGAGCAAACCACTAAAGCCTTACCCGTCAGGTTAGAACCATCGATAATACTGTTTTGTTACAGAGAATGGCTTTTAAAAGGTTTAATGTTGTAAGACCTTTATTATGGCCCAGATTTGCTAGAAATACTGATCTGCAATCTTTAAAGGAATGTTATCTGATACTCTTTTAAAATGGAATGAATGAATGAATTTATCATTTCTTTAATAATCAAATAATACATTAAAATGAAAACCATGAAAGCTCAGCAATTTTAAAATGTTCTAATAAAACAAAAAAACTTAATTTGTACCAATCAGTAACAAATCTGCAATTATTTGTTGTTTAAGGTTTCTCTTTACAGATTACAATAGATTGTCCAGTGTAGGTGGAGAAACCTCAATGGCTGAAATGATTGCCACCCTTTCAGATGCCTGTGAGAGAGAATTTGGGTTTTTAGCAACACGTCTTTTTCGAGTGTTCAAAACTGAAGAAACTCAAGGTATGTGTGAAGTTGTTGAATTGAGGTTTTTTTGTTTTTCAGTGATAGCAGCACATTCCCCACCCCACACCCCAAAGCACATTTTTATTTATGATTCAGTCAATATGAAGCGATGAAGGTATTGGATTAGGATTAGGAAGCCCCAGGCTCAAGCCAACCTTGGTTATGGAAATTTATTTGGTGTTTTTGGTCCATTCAGTGCCACCAGATTCACGAGTCTGCTGCTAAACACTTTTGTGAATTGCCTTGAGCTCTTGTAAGCAAATGCAGAATATAAATCTAAGAAAACAAATATTGATGCACAGTGTTGTTTCATGTTAAAATGTGAAACTAGGACATATAAGTAATGGTTACTCTGCTTAAAATCCTAAATGACCTAGAGCCAATAGCAATAGCAGTTAGACTTATATACCGCTTCATAGGGCTTTCAGCCCTCTCTAAGCAGTTTACAGAGTCAGCATATTGCCCCCAACAACAATCCGGGTCCTCATTTTACCCACCTCGGAAGGATGGAAGGCTGAGTCAACCCTGAGCCGGTGAGATTTGAACAGCCGAACTGCAGTCAGCTGAAGTAGCCTGCAATGCTGCACTCTAACCACTGCGCCACCTCGGCTCTGTCCAAGTGGGAAACAGAGTTGCAAAATTTCCATGACTTAAAGGGGATGGGATCTTACATCCTTTAAGCAAAAGGAATACAGAATGTTGTGTAGATATAAGGACTCTAGAAAATGTTAAAGTAAGAATTTCTTGGGCTTTACAAGGGCAACAGGAGAGTTTCACTTAAAATTATCCTAACTTTAATGAGCTTCACTTTTTAGGCAACCAGAATTAGGCCTTTTCTTCTATCATATCCAACTTACAGAATACATGGATAAAATTCAACCCCTGTTTTTTTCTGTTTTCAAGAAAGCATTTAAACCTTTTTATTTAGCCATTGTTTTTAATTTGATTAACAATAATGATCAATTGTTTTGTGAGTTTTTAATTTCTTTGTAGTTAGTTGACTTGGGTGCTTAGTAAGCAAGAAGGCGGAATATAAATGATGTAAAATGTATGTGTTTGAAGTTATAAATCATGTATTTACCAATTGCTGCTTTTTCTCCTAGGTAAAAAGAAATGGAAAAAAACTTGCTGTCTCCCATCTTTCGTTATCTTCCTCTTTATTCTGAGCTGCATTGTTGCTGGGATAACTCTTATAGCCTATTTCAAAGTGAATCCTGAAAACATGACCGTGAATGCTATTTTGATTTCATTTTTATGCGTTGTGGGTTTGAGCTTTATCTTGAACTGTCGCACATGGTGGCAAGTGATGGACTCCATCTTAAACTCACAGAGAAAACGGCTTCACAGTGCTGCGTCAAAACTACACAAACTGAAGAGTGAGGGGTTTATGAAAGTACGTATTATATCATGTAGAGTTTTGAATTATGTGAGTTTTGTTTAAGGAGCTGCAGAACATAACAATTTAGGTATGAAATGTTCCAGAGAATAGCAGAACATTTGGTTTCCCTCTAGATCAGTGTTTCTCAACCTTGGCGACTTTAAGTCCTGTGGACTTCAACTCCCAGAATCCCCCAGCCAGCACAGCTGTGCTGGCTGGGGGATTCTGGGAGTTGAAGTCCACAGGACTTAAAGTCGCCAAGGTTGAGAAACACTGCTCTAGATTATGCTGTTAGGACAATAAGGTAGTTGTCCAGAAATAAATACCCCAAACTGGAAGTGGTTTAAAGCATTCTGCATATATTTTTTTCTAAAGGAAACAGGCCCATTTCAGAGGCAGACTACTCTCAAGCAGAGGCAGGCAGACAAACAGTTCTGGTTTGAAGGATTCAGTTTTGGAAACCCGTCACAAGCTTTCCTGGAATGGAAGGGGAATGGAATGTTCTAAGGCTGTCTGGAATGTTCCTGAATCAGTTTTGCAGTTTCTGAATTTAATTTAACTTGTAATTGATCATGAAGACTCATAAAAATAAAGCATTTTATTAATAAGATCAGGGATCCCCAACCCTGGGCCACAGATCAGTACTGGTTCATGTTAATGGCCTTTAGGAACCAGGCTGCACAGCTGGTGGTGAAGCAGCAGATGAGTGAGCGAAACTGAAACCCCCCCCCCCCCCCCGGTGGTAAAATTGTCTTCCATGAAATTGATCCTGGTTCAAAAAAGGTTGGGGACCGCAGAAGTAGAAAACTAAACATTATGAGTAAAATGACTCAAAAGATTTTGCTACTTTAAATACTGGGGGGGGGAAAGCTATATCTATGGCATTTAAATTAGAAGTTTGCCTCTTTTAACATGTTTGTAGGATTGATGTTAAGATTACTGTATTTTTATTTTTGTAGGTTCTTAAATGTGAAGTGGAGCTGATGGCAAAAATGGCAAAAACTATAGATAGCTTTACTCAGAATCAAACCAGGCTTGTAGTAATTATTGATGGATTGGATGCCTGTGAACAGGATAAAGTTTTACAGATGCTTGATACAGTGAGTGGTTAATTGATTTGCCTTTCTAATATGATTATGAGGCAAGACATTGGAGATGTAATAATTTGCTTTAATTCATGCAGCCAATTATTTTTTTCTTAAATCAGTGGAACAAATTATAGCTACTTATTTCACTGCTTTCACTGAGATTTGCAGCTCAATCCTGTGCATGTTTGTGTTGGAAACCTCTCAATAAATTAAGTGGACTTATTCCTAAGTAGAAATTTATAAAATTAATTATAAACACAAAAACATGCTAATTTTAACATGATAGTCAATGTAGTGATCATGGATTAGTGGAGGCACTCCTGTTTCTCACTCCATGCCACAGTGCTTTGAGCCATTTCTTAAGCCATCTCAGGAACAATATGGAGACTGCATTTAGCTCAAGGAAAGCTTCATTGTCCAGGCAGTCTGTTGGGCATAATGAAAACTCTATTTCACATATATTGCCTGCCAGACATTTTATGTCTTAAGAAATATTTAAATGTTTACAGTGGTAGGCAAAATGCATGAGTTGTGATATATACTAGTTATAATATATGTAATCAGAAGAAAACAGCAATGGAACATATTTTCCATCCCAAAGTACTACATAATAATTGTGCCCTGAACTAGTTGTGATCCTCTCTCCCTCCCTCCCTCCCTCCCTCCCTCCCTCCCTCCCTCCCTCCCTCCCTCCCCCCGTTTAATTAATTTTCTTTCCTTTTCACAGGTCCGAGTCCTTTTTTCTAAAGGTCCATTTATTGCCATTTTTGCTAGTGATCCCCATATCATCATCAAGGCAATTAATCAGAATCTGAACAGTGTACTAAGAGACTCAAATATAAATGGACATGATTACATGAGGAATATAGTTCATTTACCTGTATTTCTTAATAGTCGTGGACTCAGTGGTGCTAAAAAGATGATGCTAGTTGCAACCACGAATGGAGATGTTCCATATACAGATAGTTCAGGTATGGTAGCAAAATTATAAATAAGAAATAAGATTATTAGTGTTAGCTAGATAGACAGAGAGAGGGAGGGAGTGGAAAGAGAGCGAGAGTTAGAGAGAGAGAATGTGCATATGCAGTAGATTTATTTTCACTGGTAGTTTTTAATTTTGCTGTATTTTTATATTGCTTTGAGCATTTTATGAATAAAAAGTCAGAATTAAAAAAGGTGCTAATAACCTATAGTATATTAGAATTGCATTTTAATCAGAAAATATTTTTAGGATTTCACGACGACATTGATCGAAGAATTTCACAGAATAGCCTGGGAGATGTGACTAAGCTTGGAAGTAAAACAGCTCTCAATAGAAGGGTAAGAAATTGGCAGTCGTGGAAGAAAAATCATTGAATATGTTCTACCAAACAGTTGTCCAATAGGTTTTAAGTGGGATTTGCTGGATCTAATTTAGATGGGATGGAAACCCTTCAAGCTATGTGTTTCTACAGATTTGGCACGCAAGTGAGGAAATGGAATCTCTTGCAACTTTATTGACAACTTTTACTTTCTTCTGGGTAGAAAAAAAAAAGATAGGCTTCTGTATGGATGCAAATTACTACTTGAAAGTGATCCTTGGGATCTTAATCTGACTTGACGCGATATTATTTAATACATTTCTATGCTGCATTGCAGGTGAGCTTCTGATAAGGCAAATTCCAATCAAAACATTTGGGGTAAATTATATATTATTTAATTACATAGAGCTCCAGTAATAAGTTTAATAACATTTGAGAAGTAATGAAAAGGTTTAAAGCAGTGTTTCTCAACCTTGGCCACTTGAAGATGTCTGGACTTCAACTCCCAGAATTCCCCAGCCAGCATTCGCTGGCTGGGGAATTCTGGGAGTTGAAGTCCAGACATCTTCAAGTGGCCAAGGTTGAGAAACACTGCTTTAAAGGGATTCTGAGATTTAAAAAAAAATCCATATTCCTGGCACACTGTATCTGAAAATATTATAACCACACCACTTTTTTTAAAAAATATTAGGATACCTACAGAAGAAGGCAAATGCAGCGTACCATTACACGTCAGATGTCTTTTGATCTGACCAAGCTACTGGTTACAGAAGACTGGTTCAGTGATATTAGCCCACAGACAATGAGGCGATTGCTTAATATTGTTTCTGTGACAGGTATGTTTACTTATCAGTGCCAAACATTTATAATCTTGGTCTTCATGCTGAAAGCAGTTTGCCAGTGTAGTATTGGGGAATAAGCATATAATTTGTTTCTAATCTTTTGCACTCTAATTGCTTATTTGTACCCCCTGACTATCATTAAGTGTTGTACCTTATGATTCTTGACGTATGTTATCTTGTTTTTTTAAGTACACTGAGAGCATCTGCACCAGACAAATGCCTTGTGTGCCCAATCACAGTTGGCCAATAAAGAATTGAATTGAATTCTATTCTATTCTCTGTAATGAAATTAAGAAATATTAAAAATCACATGAATTTGGAGCTATTCATGTGACAGTTTAAAATTAGAAATGTGCAAACAATACTTCTGTCTTACAAACTTTCCAAAGTATGGTAGCATTGTCGTAGCAGAATATACTTTTGTTTAAAGAGTACACTTCTACAAAGAGTAATTTGGTGTAATTGTTCCTTAGTTAAGAATAAGGAATCAATTCAATTCTTATCAATTGAAATCAGCTGAAAACAACACAGAATTCTTATGGATTTTTTATTTGTTGGACAAACAGCCTCTTAAATTATTGCGAAAATAACCTAGATAATAATTACTCCTTTCGGTAAATGAAAGTTATTTATGGAATAAATAAAAGCTCACTTCATTTAAAGAAAGAGGAGGATAATTGTCCCTTTCTTCTGGATTCTCTGCACATCTGTCCTTTCAGAAGGATATCAGGCTGCAGTAGAGGGTATGTATATGCTCAAAAAGAATACCTTCTCCCTTTCCCGATGAAACTATTCCATTAGTGAAAGCATGGATCTGAATGAAAAAGTATCAGGTATAAAACGCAACATTTGGAGATTGCATTAAACTTTAGAAACAATATGCGAAATATTTATTTCCTCATTTTTAAAATGTTTGGATTGTTAAACAAACCCATTAGATTTATAGTTCAAGGATATAGTTGGGTCGACAAATCTCTGTTATGAAATTTCAATAATTAGATTGTTAATGATTATGAGTAATGTAAAATAAAATTCCTTATTGATACTCACAGTCAATCATATATTTGTGCTAAAATACTGTGATTTTGGTATGTTAGAATACAGTTAATTCAGAAGAGCATATAATGACTTAGAAGCTGTGATTCTTCTTAGGAAATTTTGTACTAAGCTGACATTATTTTTTAAACCGTGTTGCTAAGCATATAACTTTTTCAACTCTATAGGACGTTTATTGAGAGCTAATCAGATCACTTTCAACTGGGATAGGCTGGCAAGCTGGATCAACTTGACAGAGCAATGGCCTTACAGAACATCCTGGCTTATATTGTATTTGGAAGAAACAGAAGGTGTTCCAGATCAACTAACTTTAAAAACAATCTATGAGAGGTAAGTGTTGTTTTAACTGTAAAATCTGTTAGGAATAGTTAGGAAGCCAACATTTAACAGTAACAATTGTCTCTACTGGCTAATCCAAATAGGGAGATCCACTTTGGCATAATGATAAAGGTGCTGGCCTAGAAACTAGGAGTTCTAGCCCCTCTTTAGGCTCTGAAGCTGGCTGGGAGACTTTCAGCCAGTCTCTCTCTCAGCCCAACTCACCTTGTCATTGTGGAGAAACTAGAAGGAGGAAGGAGTATTAACAATGTTCCCTACCTTGAGTTACTTATAATGTAATAAATGAGGGACTAAAATAAAATAAAAATGAAGTGAAGCTAAGATTTAATCCAAATGTATGTTTGGTCAAGATGAAAACAGCAGCATTATGTTTTTTTAAATGCTCTTGGAAAGTGGGCCAGAAATCAAGCATCCTGGAAAAAGTATTACATAGTTGTTTAATGTCAAAATTGTGTGCCTTAGTCTAGTAACTTTCTAAGTCTTAGAATTTGCTTAACAAATGTCCAACAATTCAGATCCAGAATTATTTTAATTTCTTTTAAACTGTGTTATGTGTCGTTATTCAGTCACTAAGTCATATACAATTCTTCGTGGGTCATAGCATGCCAACCCCTAACCCATCCCCACCCCCCCGGTCTTCCATTGTGTCCCAGAGTTTGCCCAGATTCATGTTCATGGTTCTGATAACACTATTTAACAATCTCATCCTCTGCTGTCCTCTTCTCCTTTGGCCCTCAATCTTTCCCAACATCAGCGTCTTCTCCAATGAGTTTTCTCTTCTCAAGTAGTGACCGTAGAATTTGAGCTTCAGCTTCAGCAGATGTCCTTCCAAAGAACAGTCAGGGTTAATTTGCTTTAGGATTGACTGACTTGTGTTATGTGTTAAGAATATAAAAAGGTAGCCATGCTGGTTAAAACTAAGGTTTATTTGGCTCATTTTATCAGAAGAACCTCACACTGGTATAAGAGAACCTTCCAAGCTCTATTACCTAGGTAGGAAGTGGTATTAAAAAAGAATATTGCTACTGAGATTAATGTGTAAAATCAGGCTGATAGCCACCAATACCTGGACCTCATAAAATGTTGCCCAGATTGGCAACTCTTATTAAGTCTTTCAATTATTACTTTTTGGAGCTCTTTCTTTGTTGTCATTAGTCAATTTCACTGATTGACTAGATTTTGGTGTAGTAGGAAAGAAAGAATATTGTTTATTCATTTTCTTCAAATTGTGTATATATAATTTTACACACTTTGATTGTCTCCACTTAGCTTTAAGGCTCACATTTTATTTTTTTCCCCTGCCAGATAAATTGTTTTAAGTCTCTGTGTCCCTTTTTGCACTTTTTCTTTTGAGGAACACAAAGATTGGAAAATGAATACTGTGATGTTTATGGAAAATAAGAAATTGTTAATCCATTAATGAAAGAAGCTGTCATATTTCCAAATTAAATGTTTTAACATAATTTAGCATGACTCTAAACTGGCAAAGCTTGAAAAATGCCTGTTAAAGTTTATACAGCTAGACAGATAGATTCTTATATCTAGTCCAACTTTATTAAAATTGATCAGGTAATTTCTTCTTGATTTATGTACTCAAAATTAATTTTTATTTGGCTCAAGTGAGTTATGGGTTAACATGAGTTTTCTAACTGGTGTTTTTAAATTATTTTGGTGACCGTTCTTTTTCTTGAGATATCTTTGGATGGCGATATCTTTGGATGGAGCTTGTTTCTTTTCTCTAGCAGAGGTAACAAAAATGTTGACAGGTTAAGAAAATAATAATGTTGTAGATGTGGCAATTACAGAACTATTAAAACAGGGTTCCCAAAATGCAACAAATAGTATTTGCATTTTTATGGTATGAATCTACCACATTGCTTTCATTTCGGGAAACTCATTTTTGAGAAGATTTATTTTAATACAATACAATCCTATTCATATCTGTTCAAAAGATTCCACTGAGTTGAAAGAAACTTATCTTAAAATAAATATGAATAATGAATATCCCATGTATCTTTTAAAAACTGTTTCCTTCTTCCAGTAGATGGCACTGCTATAATTGGTTATTTTTATTAAGAAGACTGATGTAATACTGTTACAAGTTTGATAGAAAATGTATGGTTAATTTCAGATCTCAAACTTTAAAAAAATAATTTTGTTGTTTTTTAAATATTTGAATAGTTTTGTTAATCCATTTCAAACAAAAATACATAAAATAAAAATGAACAGTCACGGAAGAGGAAGGAAAAATGCATATTACATAAACAAAAAAAAATAAGAGTCTGGAACCGGAATTCTATTCCAAGTTCACCTGATTTGTAAGTCTTTAAAATAGAAAAGTTAAACTTCCAATATTCCCCGAGCCTGTGCATTTGTCTCCCAAAGAGGGCAATAATATGACATTTTCTGATTTAACAGAAAAGATACAATTTTCTCAAAATTGCTAAATCACTTCTCTGAAATACAATCCTTTATATATGGAATTGTAATATTTCCCCTCTCCAGCAGTTAATGTATAATTCGGTTCAATATGTGTACCTTTAAAAACAGTTTACTCAGCAATTCTGTGAACCTATTGTATTCTTTTCCCAAAAGAGGTAAAAAGAACATAGCATAACATACGCGTAAGGGTGCTTTTGCATTTTTCGCAACACCAACACAAACAATGATCAGTCCATTCTTTACAAAGCATCAAGAAGGTGTCATGTAGATATGAAAAACAATATTTTGATAGATTAATTTCAGCTTTAAATCACAGATCATAAACTTAGTATTCTTCAAAACTTGACTCCGTTGGCTTGAAAAGACTGGAGTTTCCAATTCTTGATTATAAGCTTCTTGTATATTTGTTACAGATATTTTAAGCCGTTCATTTACCATTTCTCTTTTTGACAGAAGAAAAAAATGGTTCGGATTGAATTTTTCAGTATTCATAATATATCAGATATTTTAGAAGCTGTTAAGGCATCAGGTCCATATTGAGCCAACAAAACATGGCTATATGTCCATTGTTCAAAAGAAAATTATATTTGCAGAGACTCAAAAAATATTCATTAAATAAAAACTGATAGGTTTAATTTTCATTGAGAATCTTAAACACAGTCCAAGTTATGTGTTATCTGTAGGAAAGTTGGAAACACTAATTTAATGCAAGTAAACTTTGTATTTAAAACTTATGAATATTTAAATGACCAAATACAATAATGACAAATTCCTTTCCTCCCCCTATAACAATCGTTACAATAAAATGTTGATTCTAAAATATAAGCTAGCAATATTTCTGAAAATCTGGAAGATCAGAAAAGAGAGATTCTAGGTATGATACCTCCTCAAATAAATTTTCTGAAAAGGATGTTGTGGAGCAGATGCGTCAAACATGCGGGCCATGGGCTGGATCCAACTTGCGATAGGTCCAGAGTTGTCCCGCGAGGCTGTCCTGGAGATGGCCAGGGACCGGCCCATGCTGTCCGCGCCCCGTCCCACCCCAGCCACGCCCACCCTATCATCTATAATGACCAGGCCACGCCCGCCCCAGCCCCCCAAGAGCAAACAAAATCCTGATACTGCCCGCAATGGGATTGAGTTTGACACCCCTGTTGTAGAGGGTTACCTTTATGGTTTAGAATTTATAAATAATTAAAAATATTGATGCTGACGGAGATGTCTTGTGCAGTTGCAGTGTCACAACTCAAGGAAACTACACATTGAAAATCCTAAACCAAAGGTGAACCAAGTAAATTTACAATTTGTGGAACATTCTGGACTGTTTACTTTTTCTGCGTTAGATTCAAAGAGCAGGCTGTCTGTGGCACTCTGTACAGCTGAGTGCTTACTGATGTCCAATTGTTACATTAGAAGATTTGTCAGTTTTGAGATAACTTGAGGCATGTGATTTAGTTAACAGATGGCTAATGCGTTAATTTTATGTTGCTGGATTAGTATGGCTTTTGTTACCCATCATATTTCATGAACAGCTAGGAATATATGAGACACTATTTCATTTACCAAACATTTAAATGTCATCTACATTTATCTGCATGACATTTAAGGTTTTGAGATTCTGAGCATTGGAAGCAGTTGGTGTTTTCATGTTTTCATTTCACAGATTTTTATTTTATTTATTTATGTTCTGCCTTTTATCCAAGAAACTGTGGTAGAATATATTCCCATGTTAGTGGTTAGGCTGAGAGATAAAAGTTTGGCTCAGTGTTACCCAATAAGCTTCATGGTTGACTAAGAATTTGATTGTAGCTCCAAAGATCTATTCTAATGTTGTAACAATAGCACCATATTTGGAAAACAAAAAGTACAAACATAGTTTGGGATATAGCGCTTCGGGAAATTATCAGGTTAATGCCTAATTAAAGTTTTGTATTTGCATTATTTCTGTTTGTAACAATCTGAATTTGGTACTGGAATCTTCAGTTATTTTTCTCTTTATCAGTATAAGTGAAATAATAGAAGTCCAAATTGATGAATTTAGGGCTAAGCCAAAATTGAGGAAGGAGCTGTTTATGAGCCCACCTTTTGACCCTTATGAAATGAATATTTTTATCCGATTTCTTTCTTTTCATAAAAAGCTTGAAGTTCTCTGAAAATGTTCTGCCCAGCCCCACTGATACAGTGACACTTGTGTTAAATATGAAACACAAAGTTGTCCTTGGCTTCTTAATAACATCACATAATTAAACCTTAGGGGACATCACTATTCTTGATGTTGAAACAAAGACCCACTCAAAGTAATCCAGATTGAACAATTATATTTCTGAGAAATGGTTGATTTTAATTAGATTTCTGAGAAGGTGTTGATTTCTTGAAAACACTGCTTTCACAATAACAATATATTCATTAAGAAGTTTGGTGCAACCTTACGATGTTTTGCCATGTAATTTATCAAGAAAATGCAATGACTTCACAGGAACATTTCTATTACAAAACGATTATATTAAAATGTTTTGATTTGTGATTTTCTCTTTTATTCTGAAAGCTTGCTCCTGAAAGACAGGATACATATGTAGGGGTGTGTGTGGGTGCGTGTGGGTGCGTGTATACTCAAAAGCGGCATTTGCTGTTTTTATATATGTTCCTTATGCTCTGTTAGCTATTGAATAAGGTTTTAAATTGCAATATTTCTAATTCATTTTGATCCTCTTGTTTTATTATAATTCGAAAAGGGATTGCACTAATAAGGGATAGTTTAAATATATAATTTTCATTAAATATGAATCAGTACAAAGCCAGAAAATTTTTTACCACCAGATTTAAAGTTCATTTTTCCATAAAAACCTCATTTATTTTTACAGTAATTTGAGGATACATATCTGTGCCTTATTCATCTGTAAAAAAGAATGTTGGTTCTTGGTGTTTAGTGAAAGTTGCTTTTGTTAAATAATTTTCTAAATTGTTCAACTTTTAACAAATGACACTGGATACTAACATTAGAAAGCAATTTCATCTAATTAAGTAGATCCTTATATAAACTATTGGAACATTAAGATGACAAACTGTTCATTTAGGGTTACTTTAATTGGGACAATTATTGTAATTTTGCTGCAATTATGTGTTCAGTTAAAAGCTTTTGTCCCAGATTTTTTTTGCTGTTGTTGTTAATGTTGTTAAAGCTGAAATGAAAATGTAAGTATTTTTCTTTATTTTTTGCAGTGTTGTATTTAGAAATGTAATAATTATGCATTCTATATAAACTGTTTTTTAAAAAGATTTTTAGCATGCCTTTTAAAAAAGAGGGCATGTGGACAAGATACTGTATATCATGAGTTGCTTTCCAGTAGATGGTAGTAGTGGCTTTTCTATTTTTTTAGATAACTTAATTGGTTTCCTGTTTAACTGTTGATGGGAAAGTGCATAAATTTTATTAAAATAATTTTGATACAATTTAAACAATGTGGACAGAACCAAAACTGGTTGGAGTTTCTGATTATTTACATAATTTCAATTGAGAAAAATTCTTCACTCTCAGGGACAATTATTTTAGGAGTAGGGAGATGTAATGTTTATTTATATGTGCCATATTTTATAACCTGATGTAAAACCCAAGGGGAATTTTTTTTCCTTATTTTTTTTGCTCCTTGTCTTCCAGTTACTTTACAGCTTATAATAAAAGTATAGTTCCAACTATATGTACGGTTCAGTGAAAAACTGTTCATCTTTTGCATTTTCTGAATTTTGCATGTCTTTCCCATCGAATGTTTCAGAGCTTTGAGTTCTCGTGAGATATAAAGCGACTCTTGAGTTAGATGCTTGCTTCCATTTAATCTCATAAAAAAGTAATCCAATCATGCAGCGTGCCACTGTGGGAAAATAATCGTCTCTTAGTTTCAGTAACTGTTTATACCACCTTTAACTGCAGCCAAATACTTCCTGACTTCTCCTAATTGTAATATCAGTTTCTCACATTGGTGATCAGTCTCTAACAAATTTGATTCTTTCCTCCATGATGAACGGCATCAACTCCGTGATAGGAAAAGGTTTTTTCCCCTGAACGGCTTATTTCAGTTCTCGCGGCAGCATTTCTGCGGGGTTTAAGCCTTAATTTTGTTTCTTGTGACCATCAAGTCACATTGTACTACTTTCTCCTGGTTTAAAAATAGAAGGCGTCTCGCTGCTTTTATTTAAAACACTGGTTCGCTGTCCCATTTGTGATGTTGAAATTCTACTTGTGTCTGAAAATTGAGACACTGATATTTGGATGTATACTTTTTAATTAGTCAGCTTCTTTTTTTGTTCATCACAGTCTCTTCCTCAACTAGATCCAACACATCCAGTTTTCATTAATTGCTTAATTTAGCCACCAGAGAGAAAATGCATGTGTGTATGTATATGGAATACAATGCAAAGCAACACAACGCAAAGCAACACAACACAATACAATACAATACAGAAGGGCTATTTTATTCTTTCTTCTTTTTATATTCTAGTATTTTTAGTGGTATGACATGTCTTACATTAATTCCTACCTTGCAGATATTCTGATAACTATCTAATTTACTTAATTTTTGTGCCACATTGCATTTACTGAATTTTAAAAATTGATTTTAGCATCAATAATACTTTTTTCTGAACAGTGTAGCACAAGATGCATTTTACTTATTTTATTTCAGAATATCGTTAGCTTTTTTCTTTTGGTCTACTGATATCTAGTTTCTTACCTTGCAATAACTAGCATTCTTAATTTATCCATGGTTTTAGACCTGTTCTTTTATTTTCCAATATTTGATAATTGACCATAGAATTTCTTTAACCATTATGGAAACTGCACCAGAGGACTATCCTCAATTAAATTTACTTGTAATTCCATGTTTGCCTACAGTGAGCTTGTTTTACCTGTCAAAGGTATCAAGATATTTCAAGGCTTTTTGGTAGGTTTTTTTGCAGGTTGTAGTGTGCATTTGATGTGATGGAATATATCCATAACCATCCAATAATTGGTCTATAGGTAGGGCATTATAAAAATAGCAATAGCACTTAGTTATATATCGCTTCACAGTGCTTTACAGCCCTCTCTAAGTGGTTTACAGAGTCAGCATATTGCCTCCAACAATCTTGGCCTTCATTTTACCCAGCTCAGAAGGATGGAAGGCTGAGTCAACCTTGAGTCAATTATCTTGGATAATTTAGACAGTTTTCAGACACAGCATACTAGTTCAGCTTGTATGAAGTTCGTAATTTTCTTCTATTCTTATTTTTTTATTCTCAGACGTTTGAGGTTGGTAGACACTTAAGTAGATCAGTTGCATTCATTCATGAAGATTCACTGCCTGGAGCAACAATATCAAGTATTTGAATTACATATAGCCATTGGTAGTGTTCCAGCTGAGTCCGTGGTTTTTCTCTCCCCCCCCCCCCCCAATCTCATAGGATCTTGCAAGACCCTAAAAATTGCAGGGCCACAAGTATGTCATTTTTCGGGCTCCTCTGTGCTATGCCTGCACATGACATACCTTGCCCATTCATATTTTCATTTATGTGCTACTTTGATGAGATCATTAAAGTTTTGGGATGAATTGTGGGGGTTTGTACTCACTTTTCTATGATGCACTTCGTTACCTGAAACATTACCTTCAATGTTCTTAGGTATAATCATAGATCAATAGCAATAGCAATAGCAATAGCAATAGCAGTAGACTTATATACCGCTTCATAGGCCTTTCAGGCCTCTCTAAGCGGTTTACAGAGAGTCAGCATATTGCCCCCAACAATCTGGGTCCTCATTTTACCCACCTCGGAAGGATGGAAGGCTGAGTCAACCCTGAGCCGGTGAGATTTGAACCGCTGACCTGCTGATCTAGCAGTAGCCTGCAGTGCTGCATTTAACCACTGCGCCACCTTGGCTCCTAAGGTGTTATTATGGTGTTAAAGATGTCAGTGGTTGCTTGGTAGTTTTCATGAGTTGGGAGGATTGGTGTTATGTGATTAATGCCACTTTCCTTGTATTGTGAGGCCTTTGGGGTAGGCCAAGTCAAGAAATAGACACTCTAGGAATCCTAGGAATGCTGCTTTGCGGTTGTAGGGTATATTAGTAGACTCTTGAAAGCTTATTCAGATTTCATTGTTCCCCGTATATTAAACAAAACCAAAGTAGAGTTATGTTGAGTTTCTTTCTCGTGTTTTCTTCAAGCCTGGTCTGGATAATCTCCTCTCCAAGTCCTCCTTAATGGTTCTTTCCTTTCTCCCTTAACAGCTTACTCATATCTTCCCAAGGTCAACTCTAAATCCTCTTATAAGTAGTCTCTTGGTTACTCATGGTACTCTTTTTTTCAGAAGTGGCCTTTAAAAAAGACAACAACAAAAGTTCATAATTTACATTAATATCTTTTAGCAGAATAGCTTAATGTATTAAGCTCAAAAGGTTAGCATAGAGATTTTGATGTATAAACTATCCGTAGGCTATTGGCTTCTGAACAGAAGCATTGTTTGACATACGCAGAACACTATTCACATTCAGTTTTAAGCAGAGCTGGCATTAAAATTCAGCTAATTTGCTTCATGTGACTTCTCAGCTGTGGTTTTTCATTTAAAGTCTTTAGCTCCTTTTCTTTTTGGAGTCTTGTTTGACAAAAATCAGATGGTTGACATATTTAACTCTTTGTTCTCTGACTTAATTATATTTGTACTAATTTTAGGTACTGATTGCATAGATGATATAGTTTTTTTTTACTCCGTTTATAGGTTCAATTTATAGATAACTTGGTTTTCACATGTATAGTTGTTTATAATTTCAAATACAATTTCTAAAATATCAGGGCAGAAAAACAAGAATTCTGAAATGAACTTCTTCATCAGATTTAAAACATACCATATATGTGTAAATTGTATTAGATAAGGCTTCCTAATCTGGAACTTTCTTTGCTTTCTTTAGAATTTCAAAGAATATTCCAACAACTAAAGATGTTGAACCTTTACTAGAAATTGATGGTGATATTCGAAATTTTGAAGTATTTTTGTCATCACGAACTCCAGTCCTTGTATCACGGGATGTAAAAACATTTTTACCATGTACAGTAAATCTTGATCCCAAACTGCGAGAAATTATTGCAGGTAACATATCACCAATTAATTACACAATAAATGATTTTACTATTACCAAAGAATCACCCCTTTGTCTGAGTTCTCCAAAACTTAGTGAAATATATCAGAGCAAATCTTTATGCAATCATTATTTACAATTACCGTATTTTCACAACTATAAGCCGCACTAAAAATCCTAAAATTTGATCCAAAACCGGCAGTGCGGCTTATAACCCGGTGCGCTTTATATGTGGAAAAAGATCTCCCAGCTGCTTTCGGGGCTTCCTGGAGTGCCAAGAACCTTCGTGCTCTCCTCCGCTCCTCGCGACTGCAATAGATGTTCAGAAGCGGCTTTTGGGGCTAATGGGGATTGGATTTCCAGCTCGATAGCCCCTGCCGCTTCTGGACGTCTATTGCAGTTGTGAGGAGCCGAGGAGAGTGTGGAGAAAGCGCGAAGGTTCTTGGCGCTCCAGGAAGCCCCGAAAGCAGCTGGGAGAGGCGCACGGCTTGGTTTATCCTCCCTGTACGTCGCAGCAGCAGCCCCAAGCGCACCGATCTCTGTGTTTTTCGCATCGGGGCATGCTCTTGCAGCACACCCCGATGCGAAAAACACTGAGATCGGTGAGTTTGGGGCTGCTACTGCGACATCCAGGGAGGAGAAACCAAACCGCGCGCCTCCCCCAGCTGCTTTCGGGGCTTCCTGGAGCGCCAAGAACCTTCGCGCTCTCCTCGCGACTGCAACAGATGTCCAGAAGCGTCGGGAAACGTGCGGCTTATAACCCGGTGCGCTTTATATGTGGAAAAAGTTTGAAAAATTAACATTAATTGATACTGCGGCTTATAATCCGGTGCGGCTTTTGGTCGTGAAAATACGATATCCTTCCAATAATTAATGATATAGGTATCTTACATTTTGGTTGTCCTCTTGGCTCCTATTACTGACTATTTACTTTGGAGAGATGCTTTGTGAAGCAATTGAGAGCTCATACTTGCAACGATCTGCATGGTATTTATTAAACAATAAAATAAAAAGAGCATGTATCTATTTATACCTACAAACTGTTAACTGTAATTTTTCAGGACTTCTATCATTTAGCTTTAGTTTTCTATTTTAAAAATTGAATGCAATAAATTTGATTTCAGATTAATCCATTCGTTCACTTTGTGTTTATTAGTTGATTCAGTTGTAACTGCTCTGACAATTATACTAGTGCATTGAATATTTCAGATGTCCGGGCTGCAAGAGACCAAATTAATATTGCAGCAATTCAATATCCTGCGATGCCAATACAAGAAGCAGCACCCAGAGCATCAACAGTATTTAGTCAGCCATCGTCAGCCTGCTCTTCAACCCATTCTTTTAATGGACCTTTCAACGGAGGAGTTGTATCACCACAACCCCATAGTAGCTACTACAGTGGAATGACAGGACCTCAGCATCCATTTTATAACAGAGTAAGAAACAATGGCAGTTTAAAATCTGCACTATTTTATTTAGTTTGGGTGCCGTATCTGATTAGAAATCATACATCTTAGCAGAAGAAAGGTAGTAATGATAGCTTTCTACTGATTGTATTTGGTAAATAGTGTCAGTGCAAGTGTGTGTAGAAATTAATATTTTTATATTATCAATAGGTGTTTAAATGAACAAAAGTTTTAAGATTTGCAGATTTATTATCCCTGCAGAAAAGGAGTCCTCTTTATCTTAAAGTCAAGCATAGGTTAAAATGATAATTTAAACTGCCCATGTATATAATTATAGACTCCTGGTACTTTTTAAAATGTCATTAGCTTTCTCAAAAGCTTAGCATGTTGTCTGTGTAATACATTAAAACATTTTTGAAAAATGGATTGAACAAAGTTATTATTTTGAACAATTCAACTGTTTGATTAAAATGAACTAAACATTACTAAACATATATATATATATATATATATATATATATATATATATATATATATATAACTGTCCGTTCACTCTTTTCAAGGTGTAAACAGTCAGACTAAGAAGTCTCTATAGCTTTTTGTTTTATCTGACAGTAATAATCTTTTGGGAGTACCATATATTACGTTTCAAATTATGAGATGATATATTTCTTTTTCAGTAACTGGCAATAATTCTGGTTTTTAATTTCATTTTGATTAATTGAAGGGCTTCCTGGATTGATTGTTTATTCTCTGAAAAGTTGTATGCACAGACAAAATGCTTATTTGCATTTCAACACTGAGATGCAGTGAATATATGAAAATTTATTTTTTTATTCTAAAGGAATCTAATTCAACGTCTAATGCACTCTAAAATTAAACTTGCAGTCTTGTAGAACATACTGAGAGATGATATCAATAGCATCACACTTTTAAATTCAGAAATTTTACTATGTCAGTCCAAATTCAAATAATAATTTTCAAGACAGGTTAATTTTTAAAGAGGTATACAATGTTGAATTTTTATCTAATAAGGAATGAGATACAGTTCTAAAATTGGTATAAAAATTAAACATAAATTACTTCATGGATTCTCACTTTTATAAAGAACTTCTGAAATGATTCCAAAATACGTAACCATGGTTTCAGATTTGCTTATAGAGATAATGCTACTATTGGAAAGCTACAGAAGTCATTTACATTACTATCTTACTTTTTAGGAGTTCTAAACTGTATTAAAAGTTTTCCATTGAAGCTATGTACATGTTATCATTCATTATAAAAATGTTTCATTTTAATGTTTGTCTGTCATATGAAACTTTCCTGTTGATTTCAAGTGGGGTAGGTAACTATTTAGTTATTTCACATTTTAATCATTTCAAGATATGACTGCCTAATGACCCAAGGAACTAAACCTTTATGTTTTACATTTTTAAATTAGCATTTGTTGAATTAAGTTCTTTTGATTTTTGTAATGGTCCCTTTTTGTTACATGTTTCTTTCCATAGCCATTCTTTGCCCCATATGTTTACATGCCAAGGTATTACCCTGGCAATTCTCATCTCACCTCCCGTCCATCACTAAAACCGACTTTGTCCAGGGAACAAAGCATTGGTCTAGTAAGTATCTTGTAAAGAAAATGAACATATTAATTTACATGATAAGATGAGTAAGTAATACAAGAATAGATATGTTTAATTATGGCACATGTATACCTAAACTATATTTTCTTTAGAAGTATTATTGGAACCCTTAAAATAAAAGTTAGTTAAGGCAGCGCAATGTATCTTGTTCCACTTTTAAAACATTTGTATATTAGGCTTCACTTGCTATATTAAAATTGATGTATTTCTAACATAAGAAAAGAAAGACTTACCTTTAAGTTAGTTTAAGTAAATTAGTAACTGTAAAGACTAACAATTGAGTAAAAAATTGTATATTACATTTAAAATCAGATAGTGAAGTTTACATTTAGTTTGATTCTGATTTTATATCAGGTTAAAAATGGAGACTTACAAACATTTTTATAATTGCGCCATACTTTGGTACATTTAAAATCTTTTAACAGCAACTTAACTCATCAGCCTATCCCTATCCCTGGCAAGTCTCTAAAATTATTAAATAAGGTCAGGCCTGAATAGTGCTACTTGGAAGGAAGATCCCTAGGACATCCCAGAAATGTAGATTACTTTAGAGATTAAAAACATCCCAGAAGAAAACAGTTACCCCAATACTATTGACAAGTTGCAATTCAAGGAAGTAATGAGGAGTCAAGCAAAATTCAGAACAGATTTTTCCTTATCTTCATAGGAATTCATATTGAATCAACTGATGTTCAGAAAGAAATAAGAAACATTAGGAAAAATAATTATTGTAGAGTGAAATTATACAGAGACGTTTATACTTTATTATAAAATGAATCGAAATCAGAGATAATCGCCTCAGGGCTTGAGGGCCACAGGCGACAGACATGTTTTTTGGGGAAACATGTTCTTCCTAACAAGGACATGATATTTTGATCATATGTGTCCCTTCTTCTTCACTTATTTATAGACAAATAGTAGTTTGAACAAAACAAGATATAATAGAAAGTTGTGGTTTATTGTTAAACTAAAAAGTTAAATGGAGAATTGATATGAATATAGGAAAGAGAGAGGAAGAAAATACAAACAAATAAAATGATCAATATAGCTGCTCTATTTTAAACCCTGGCTTAAAAATATTCTGCGTACGGAATGATACATTCTTTGATACATCTTCATCCATTGTTTATTTTTATTTTTGCGTGTGTGTTTGTGTGTGTGTCAACATTTTGTCCAAATCATAATGGTTTGTTGTTGTTGTTAGGATATTATCAAGGAGGATGTTGATGAGTGGCTATCGATACCCACAGAGCCCTCAATGGTAAAAGTGTAGTCATGTGGTGTGTGGAACTGTAGCATCTCGTTGCTTCCTCAACAATAATGAATTTGCTTTAATTATAACTTGCTGATCACTAACTGCATCAGTGGCTTGATGGACAAATAGTATAGATGAAGACTAATAAGCATAGTTTGTGAGTGAATTGGCTAATATCCTGCTTATAGAATATATTATTTACATTTTCCATGCTGCCTTTCAGTAGTCTGCCAAAAACAGTTATTTTTAATAATATAAAGCGTGTTACATCTTCATTAGTAAGTGTTTTTTTCGGTTCATGAAACACATTTGATATATTTAAATTTATGTTGTCAAACAATTTGTATATTGCTGAGTCTCTAACACTCTGGGTAGTTTACACTTACCATGACACGCCATCATACCGTAAAGTAAAATTGTGTTAGCTGTTCAGTTCTGTAGAAGTGATTAGCTGATGCCTTCTCCAAATGATTTGGTCAAATAAAACCTGTGCTTTTTCAGTTACACCCATGAAGTTGCTGCAGTTGACAAAACCATAAAGCTAATTTTAGGGAGCAGTGATGATAGAATATACTCCTACTGAGTTTGCACAGAAGTCTGGCTTCACATATTTACACTACTGTCACACTGATTTACAAGTGTTTCCATAGGTTATATTAAACATGAGACTTACTTCCCACATGTCCATCTTTTCTAAAAAAAAAAGATGTATATATTAATTTGAAATTTCTTCTTTGTAGCTGTTCGTAACTACATCCTTGACATTACCTGCAAAATGGTTGACCATCCTTTTATTGATTTTAGCCTATGTTTTTTTTAAAAAAAACATGATTTTGATTTTATAGTCCTACGTTAAATATTCCTGTTATAAAAAGAAAGTTAGTCTTTTACTACTTGCAAACACTTCAGAGAAAATGATTATATCCTGTTATAGTCCCCCTCTACTATGCTCCCTGCAATGCAGTTTATGAGTCTCTCTTGGATTGTTTGCCAATACGTTTCAAAGACAGATCCAGTCTGTACCATCTCCTGGTTTGCCTACGGTTCATTTGACAGCAGATTTTACCTATGTTTGGTCTCGTTCATAGACTGCTGCATTTCCGGGACTCTTACGATCAAGTAACAAAAAAATTAGGATTATAGCAATAGCAATAGCAGTTAGACTTATATACCGCTTCATAGGGCTTTCAGCCTTCTCTAAGCGGTTTACAGAGTCAGCATATTGCCCCCACAGTCTGGGTCCTCATTTCACCCACCTCGGAAGGATGGAAGGCTGAGTCAACCTTGAGCCGGTGAGATTTGAACAGCTGAACTGCAGATAACAGTCAGCTGAAGTGGCCTGCAGTACTGCACCCTAACCACTGCGCCACCTCGGCTCTTTTTATCATGCTTTTACTATACTACATTTTAATACATTTATATCTGCACGGAAGGTCATGCTACTGCAGAGTCAAGCATTAAACAGATGGGCATCACACACATTTCTATGTATACTGTAGTGACATATGGCCTTATTGCTGTAAGTATAATGTAAGGCAGTTCATTTCTATTGAGAAGAGGCCCACCTCTTAGATGAACTCATAGTGCTGAAAGAAATGTACTATGAATTGTATTCTTTAATATTTTAATCCAAGTGATCTAACATTTGATCTAAGCCTTTTGCTCCAAATGATAATTTGACAAAATGTGAGTAAATTCATTTGTCTGCTTTTTGAAGGAAGCATGGAATTTTATTTAAATTTGTAAGCCATTATTAATGGGTTTTGAACGTGTATAGGGAATAGATTTTAAATAACCTGAAATATGTGCTTGAAAGTCCTAGGTTCCTTTGAGGGATCCTTGGTGCTCCCTGAATTTGTCTTTTTTCTTGCAGATGTTCATTACCCAAATAGATAACCTCTTCAGTGCTACTCTAGCATTGATGACTTACTTAGTTTGGATAAGGAGCCGAGGTGGCGCAGTGGTTAGGGGTGCAGTACTGCAGGCCACTTCAGCTGACTGTTATCTGCAGTTCAGCAGTTCAAATCTCACCGGCTCAAGGTTGACTCAGCCTTCCATCCTTCCGAGGTGGGTGAAATGAGGACCCAGACTGTGGGGGCAATATGCTCACTCTGTAAACCGCTTAGAGGGGGCTGAAAGCCCTATGAAGCGGTATATAAGTCGAACTATTGCTACTGCTATAATGAAGTGTCTTCAAGAAAATTACCAAGGTCAGGGAACATCAAGGACTCCTCATTTCAACCCTGAGCTACAAATATTGTCCTTTATTGCTAGTTTCCTTTGTTACTGCAAAACCATATAGCTTATCAATGTTGGTAACAGGAAACTGGAATAAATCAGGTTTATTATATATGATTCTCCTATATTTTCTCTTTAGAAAAAGGATGTTGATATCTAATTTTATTATCAAAATGGGGGGAGAAAAAAACAAAAATGAAGGCAGGAGTGCCTAAAAAGATTAGCACTGTGTGAAAGTAAGCATTTATTCAGTATTAGAAATTACGTTTCTGAAGTAGAAACACAATAAAATAGACATGGTATTATCTTTTTGGTTTATTTTCATTGTGCATGTAACACACAAAACGTTTTGTTATAACAACTCCTGCAAAAATGATTGTTTGGAATAATAAGCTGAATCACTAGGAGCCATATTGCCTCCCTTTGCCTTCAACTAAGATGCAGCTTGTGCATAAACTCTTCAAAACAGTCTATTTCTATAATAAATAATAATAATGGGAAAAGCATAGCCGCTGTGACATATTATGCTACATGAACTGCATTGCATGCTTGCAATATGAACTCAGCCATTTAAAATGTATATATAACATGAAAAGTTAAATGTTTCTGGAACTATACTGTATTTACATGAAAGTTGCTAAATTTAAAATGACCACCCTCATAAAAGGAAAAAGAGACGGATAGATATACACAATAAAAATTGTGTTCATTGCCCATCTTCCTACCTTGTCAACATGAGTTTCAGCAGAAACCAATCCTGGAAATTCCCTCCCATCTCCCAGATATTTGCCTAAGCATATGTACATGTACATATGTGGTTATGTATCAGCCAGAAGCCATTTTCTAAAAAAGGGCAGGATCAGGGCAAAAATGTAATTGAATTTATAACTACAAATTACAATTAATTTCCTGTAAAGTACATTTTAGACAGGTTCTTTATTACATTCATTAACCTGTCCATTAAACACACTGCCTGTAAAAGAAAACAATCCCATTTATAAAATTACTTGGTTCTTCATTTTCATATTTCAGTCATTCTTACACCAAGAAGGGGGAGGGGGGTGAGAATGCATTACATCTCCTTTGTTAGCGTTAGGAAGAGAAGGGAAGGAAAGTGGAAGTAATGCAAGAGAAAGTACCACACTGATGCCAATGTGGTAGTGAAAAGAGGAAACCTATTTTAGAGAAGTAATATTGGTAGTCCTCACCTTACGTCTACCACTGAGCCTAACTTCTGTTGAGTTTTGTCCCATTTTACGACTTTTCTTGCCGCAAGTTAAGTTAGTTAAGTTAGTAACACAGTTGGTTAAGTGAATCTGGATTCCCCATTGACTGTGTGTCAGAAAATCACAAAAGGGGGTCACGTGACCCCCTCAACTGTCATAAATATGAGGCAGTTGTCAAGCATCCAAATATAAATCAGATGACCATGGGGATGCTGCAATGGTCACATTTGTGTGAAAAATGGTCGTAGGTCACTTTTTTCAGTGCCATTGTAACTTTGATCAGTACTTAAGTGAACTGTTGTAAGTTTTTTTTATATAAAGTTTTTTATTTTTTTCATTTTCATAACATACAATCCAGTGGTGGGATTCAAAGAATTTAACAACCAGTTCTTTGCCCTAATGAACAGCTGGGTAGGCAGGGCTCGGTGATCATGTGACCGGGTGGGGGTGGCCAACACAACATCACTCACGTCGATGGGTGCTTCACCTCAGCTTTTACAATGTAATAAGGGTTAACCAGAGAGGCAGTTTCTGTAAGCAGGGGAATAAAAATTAGGCTAGAAACAACACCAGAATGTTTCCTTCCTACCTTCCTTACACAATTAGTCCTGTAAAGTGGAAAAAAAACAAAATGAGATTTTTTCCAACAACCGGTTCTCTGAACTACTTAGAAAGTTAACAACCGGTTCTCCTGAATACGTGCGAACTGGCTGAATCCCACCACTGATACAATCACATGTATACTATTTCATAGCCAACATCGTTATTGTATTATTAAATGTTTACATCAATTCACTGTTGTAAGTTGAAGGTTATATGTAGAATGTGGGAATGAACTTGGGAGACAGGACGAAGAGACGGCAGTCAAGAGACTAGAAAGATAAAAGGCAGCTTAGCCTGCAGCAGGAATATGGGTGGGGCAAGCAGGTAGGAAGGAACCTTGTCTAGTTTTTTGGGCTGTAAAGAGAAGGTGGGGGGGGGATGTACTTCAGACTTGCAAGTTTCTGTTAATGTAACCTTACAATAAAGTAGGATTAGCTCATTTGGCTGTATTTCCTACCTGCTCAATCTCACGAGGCTGGCATCAATCTTGTACATCTGAAAACAGATTTATTCCTCCCTCTTTCTGGGTCCCTTTTCTTGGGCTATAAAGAGCCACTTGCCCCCTCTCTTCCCACTTCCTGCAGGATAAGTTGCCTATTATCTAACTATTCCTTTGGCTGCCTCTTTTTCTCCTATCTTCCGAGTCATTCTCACATTCCATTAACTGGCATTAAAAAAATGGATGATAATTACTTTTAAAAGACTGCTCCCAAACCAGTGACTAATCTTAATTTTAAAGCTATGTTTGCATGTTTGGTTAAATTATTAAAACCTGCTCATTGCTTTGATTTCAATTGTTCCTTCTATTCTTATCAGCCAACGGATCTGCTGTAGTAAGTTTTTGAAATATTTTGGTAGCCTTACGTATAGTCCCCCCAATTACATCAGACCTTTTACTCCAGCAAGACACTATACCACAGAAAACTAATAGGATATTAACTAGGGATATCAAGATATTAATTTTTAGTTGAATTCTTATCTACATAAAAGGACTTATGACTTTTTACCTTATTTTGAACATCAAGTGAGACAACACAAACTCTTTTTGAAAACCCAACAATTTTCATAGAGCACGGGACCCAAAATTATCTTGGATATAGTCTATGAGGATCTACTTATATATGTTGTTCTTGGATCGGGGCATTTTAATTAGAATACATTCATTTTTAGCAGGTGCTTCTTACCACTTCAAAGAGGAAATTTAAATAACCGTCCTAGCTTATTTTTTTTATAGATATTGCCTTACTAATTATGTTAAAATTGTGCCCTCTTTTGTTTTTGTTTTAAAGCTATGTAAAACCGGGTTAAAAAGACAAAGACAGGTACAGCAACTTTCTAAGCAAAGGTCACATGTTTTTCTGTTATCATGATGGAATGCCATGCTGGCTGTTCTACACTAATGCACTTTGTTTTTTTGGGGGGGGGGCTTGCTTTTGATGTTCTGCTTCTTAGGTTTTGCATGACAAAAACATAGCAGAATTCTGCTCTCTCAACACATTTGAAAAACACGGTAGTTGAGAAAAGAATGTTTGTATGATTGTAGCACTCATATGTTACCTCTAAGATACACTTCCACTTTTTACTGCTTTTCTTTAAAAAAATAAGTGTTCTGGATTCCAGTGAATATCATAGTGTGAATACACTCACACAGAGAATTTGTTAAATGTAAATTTTCTTAAGGTTATCTTACGCTGCATGAAACACTATTTTTGTCAAATAATTATTAGCCCCAGTATTATCTTTTAGATTGAGAGTTTTTTCCCCTTTTCTTTCTTATATGATATAAATATTAGTGTGGTTGGAATGCAGTTAAAATCACAAAAGCAGAATTCTCAATAGTGTGCTTGAAAACCACAGTAGATGTGTGCAAAATGTTTGAAATTTAAGTGTTTCAAGCTCAAAATTGAATGTTTTGACAATTTTGAAGTTAACATGGGTTTGAAACAGCTGCTTGCCGCTTACCGACATCCAAAATGATGGAAACAGCCTGCTTTCAACTCAAAACAAGGCTTTTAGATGAGAAGCCGGTTAATTTGAATTTGAAACCGTTCAAATTGGAGACATTCCTCAGCAGAGATATAATATAGACTTTATTTAATGTGAATTGTGCTAATACAGCTAGCTTTATGCAAAGCTTTATACAAATACTGACTTTTGTACCGAAAAACAAAAACTCCTTTCTGAAATTGTGAACTATGTAGATTGATTATACAGGCCTGTTTGATTTCTACATATTGATCAACACCTGTAGAAATCCTTCAGTCTGTCCCTATTTAATACATATGTAGAAGGGTTTCTTTTATTCCATTGAACTTTATAAATGTAAAGCTACCTGCTCCTTTAAAGCTTTCTTGGTTTTAATTCCAAAGCGTAGTAGCATGTTCAACCTTTTTTCTACATTTGATTAGATTATCAATATAAATAGATTGTGAAAAATGTATGGTGTTTTGACAATTAAAAAAAAAACCCTTTCGCTATTGTTGCATTGATGTTAATATACATGAAATTATCAATTTAATCTTTTAAATACTTATATAGACAATTGTAAATTGATACTCATTGCTCCTCATCTGTTTTGGAATTTGATGGGATGAATGCTTGTGGAAATTTATTTTAGAATAGTATTTTTGAACCTAGAATGTGTAAAAGTGGGCCATATTAGTCAGGCATTTTTAAAATTGTCTCTAGAAAGATACCTTTCAGCTTCTGGTCATCTTGAATTTAATTGTATGAGTGAGCAAGCATTTCTACGAGTGCCTCCCCCCTCTTTTGCTTTATTTTTGACTTTGATTCAGACAGAATTGTCCACCATTCTTCACACTTTTTTCTGGTACTTGTTTTTGGTACCATATTAGTTTCAATTACTTTATTTGTTTTTTTACTCAAATCTGCCAACTGATCTTGAAAATCAATTGCATATAATAGTCCCAGGAATACATTCAGAGAAAATATGAGGCAACAGAATACAATTTTCCTAGCTGTAAAAAGTTACAGCTTTTTATTAACTATATTAGCTTTTATTAGGATGTATGAGTCCATGAAAATAGCAAGTTGGTTGTTAAGTCAGAGATTATTATTCAAATTGAGTGAGGTACTTTCTACTCTTCTTTAAAAAAAAAACCCACTTTATTTGGAATATAGAAAGTGAATTCAGCTTGCTAGGCTTTAATGCTAAGATTGTACATACACCATGAGAAATATATTACATGCACAATAAAAATATGACAAGCTCTTATACGGCATTATCACTAATATTGCATGTCTACACAGAAGTGATACTCCTTCCCCCTTTTGAACTGATTTAAATGTATGCAGATTAAGCCAATATCTGATTCCAGAACTGCTTCATCTTTTGTTATATTCTAAAACTTGCAGGTGCCTTTGAGACAAATTTACATATTTTAAACCTAGCCATGATTATTTTTCTTTTGATCAGTGTGCTCCACAGGTAGATTCTGCTGTGAATGGACTAGGTACTGAAAGAGTAGAATATATTGGAGAGGTCCGTCAAGATTTTCCTTATTTTTGTACTAGGAGCAATTTCTTTAAAAATTCATTTCCCATCTTGTAAGAACCTTCAGGGAAAGTTCTTGCCTGTGACACCACATCATGGTGTATACTTCAATCAGCGAGTCCTCTGGTGGTATGTCAGTATTCCCAATTACTGATACTGTTAATAGTGACTCAAAACATGTTAGCTGTTTGTTTGTGTTTGCAAAGGAATCACAATAAACACTTCAACATATTGTCTGTTGCACTTCTCCTTTGCCTAGGGGACAGTCCCTGGATCAGGAGCATCCCATGTTCCTTTGAGCTCCATGAGTGTGGATGCCGTGTGTGAGAAGCTGAAACAAATAGAAGGACTAGATCAGACTATGCTGGCTCAGTATTCTGCAACTATAAAGAAGGTATGTTTCTGCATTCATAAATGGTGCATCTTCTCCTTAGTCTGTGAAAAATCCACTGTTGGAGAATAAAAAAAATAATTATCTTTCAGTAGATTGAACATGCAGAGAATATGTTAAACTAAATTTGTTCACTTGCCAAAATGCCTTTAATGAATTAAGGATAGATTAAGATTATAGAAAGGTAAATCATATTTAAATAAAGTATTATGTATGTGTTAAGTGGGGCTGGGATTTTTTTGTTTTTGTTTTAAAGATGAATGTTAGTGTATTAATATAACTTTCCCTTTAGGGAAGGCTTTCTTTTTCCTTTTTTGTATTTGACAATAATTATTTATTTTATTTATTTATTTAATTGGTTTGTATGCCGCCCACTCTCAAAGAGACTCAAGGCGGCTTACAAGTAAAAAAGGAAGGGGGGACATACAAAAAAATAAAAAAACAACATTAAAATTCCACAACATTTACAACTTAGGATGGGGCTGGATAAATCAACAGCCCCAGGCCTGCCGGAACAGCCAGGTCTTGGTCGCTTTGCGGAAGGCCGGAAGGGTAGTAAGGGTCCGGATCTCAACGGGGAGATCGTTCCATAGGGCTGGAGCAGCTATAGAGAGGAGTTCCATAGGGCTGGAGCAGCTACAGAGAGGAGTTCCATAGGGCTGGAGCAGCTACAGAGCAGCTACAGAGTCGGCCTCCTCCGGGTTCCGTCTACCAGCCAATGCCACCTGGCTACTACCCGGGGGAGGGCCTTCCCTGTGGCAGCTCCGGCCCTCTGGAACAAACTCCCCGCAGAGATTCGGACCCTCACCTCTCTCCAGGCCTTCCGAAAAGCCGTCAAAACCTGGCTTTGCCGGCAGGCCTGGGGTTGATGAGTTCCCCTCCCCGCTCGACCTGTTTGGCTGTATGATTGTTGGTTATTTTAACTATGTGTATTGTGTTCTATGTTCCCCTTTCCCCTTTTGAGTTGTTCGCCGCCCTGAGTCCTTCCCGGAGAAGGGCGGCATACAAATAAACTAAATCTGAATCTGAATCTGAGGAGAGGAGAAGCTACCGAGGGGTCGCCAGCCGACATTGGCCGGCAGATGGAATCCGGAGGAGGCAATAAGGAAGTCTGGGCAGTAGACCTTCTGTTCTCCTAAATGTGGAATGAGCAACTTCAATTATTAAATTTATTCCCCCACCCCCTCAATTGATTTTTATTTTATTCAAACGTTAAAGTACAAAACTCCAAAAGGAAAAAAAAAGGGGGGGGGAGTTAATCACAGAAGCAAACAAACAACAAATAACATGAGCAAAACATTAGAAAGGTGCATTAAAAAAAACCACAAACGCATATTCACATATTACCATCCCCTAGCTGAATACTGATAAATATATTACAACATATTAGTTTCCCACCTCTGGCGAAACAGGCTTCAATTTTTTTTTCTTCCAAATTTCTAATTCTGCTTACAAATTATTAACCTGTCATTTGTCTAATACAGTGTTTCTCAACCTTGGCCACTTGAAGATGTCTGGACTTCAACTCCCAGAATTCCCCAGCCAGCGAATGCTGGCTGGGGAATTCTGGGAGTTGAAGTCCAGACATCTTCAAGTGGCCAAGGTTGAGAAACACTGGTCTAATATATTAATGGACAAATAGCAAGTAGAACAGCAAACACAAAAAACAAAACTAAAAAATCAAAACCCTCTGTTAAAAACTTAGTTTATTCAACGTGTAGAAAATTTACCATGGCTTCTTATCTATCCCAAGTCATCCCAACAGTTAACTCTGATTCATCCTGGATCAAATATCCACGATTGTGGATAAAACCTTAACAAAAACACTGATAGCATAATACTTAGGGCAGCTTGCAATATTTCGCCTGCAGGCTCATTTGTACATCACACAATTGTTTCAATCTCCCAACAAAATGGATACCGCAAGAGGAATAAGTACTTCCTCCTGTAGTCCTTCTTCCCGTTCCCAAATCAGTTGAAATTCACAATTTTAAAATACTGTATCTGAAACTGTTATCAAGTTCCTCCTAGAAAAGACTTTAATTCAATTTGGACTTTATTCAATCTGACACATTTTGAAAGGTGTGGGGTAACCTACACTATCTATGCTGCCAATTTATAAGTAGTTTTGGAGAGACTCACATGAAGACTGGGCATTACTCATAATATAAACATATAATACAGAAACTTCCTAAAGTTATTATATAAAATACATTATATAATGTATCCTAAATGATATTTTTTTTTGAAATATAACATGCACTATCCTTGTATAGATTATAAATGCTTTTGAAATGATTAAAGTTTACTTTTCTGCCATTTATGAGTAATACCTATGTTGTGTTTCTATAATTTTTTTAGGCTAATATAAACGGTCGTGTTTTAGCACAGTGTAATATTGATGAACTAAAACGTGAGATGAACATGAATTTTGGGGACTGGCATCTCTTCCGGAGCGCGGTAAGACTTGTTATTACATAAAATATTAATATTAATAATTAGGACTGCTGGGTGGTGGAACTTAACATTTGCCTTTCTGCATATATTTACTTTGAAGCATATTATATAGTTTCAGTAAAATTCAATGTTATATTTGCATAAGATTTCATTCTAAGAATGGTTTACTTTACCTTACCCAAGTTTTGTTAATAATTTCTCCAGAATTTGTAGTTTCATATTTAAAGTGGCAGGAACTGTGCCTGGAAACATTGCAAGGGACATAGAGGGAGATAAAGAGAAAAAGAAAGAGCTGAGAGAAAGAAAGATGAGGGAAGGAAGGAGAGGGAGATAGAGAAAAAGAGAGAGATGAGAGAGAGAGAAAGAGATGAGAGGTAGGGAGGGAGAGATGAGAGAGGGAGATATCATATTTTTTGGAGTATAAGATGCACCAACGTTTTGAAAAGGCAAATTTTTTAAAAAAAGGTTTTTGCACTCTTCTGTTTTTCCCAAAAACGGCTCCATTTTTGTCAAAAAGAAAGGGTATGCATAGTCTTTAAGAGGCTTATAGAGTGCTCCCGGGTGCTGAAGGGCGCGGGCACGGGCACAAAATTGAGCAAAAAATTGCCTGTTTTTCACTCATTTCTGCCCTCCCCAGCCCCCAGGAGCACTCTGCAAGGTTCCTAAAGGCTATGCATGGCCATTTTGTGAAGGGGAGCGGGGTTTCGGGAGGCAAAAAAATGCTGTATTCAGTGTATAAGACGCACCCAGATTTTCAGCCTCTTTTGAGGGAAAAAGGTGCGTCTTATACTCCAAAAATATGGTACCTATTTCCCATGGAAAACACGCGCCACAAAACCTGGGTAGGCATAACTGGGAGTCAAGTAACTGGATGGGAGTGAGTGACATAACATTGGCCACGCCCAACCAGGTTTTGTGGCTCCTGGTGTTTTGTTTTCTCTGGGAAACAGTGGCTCTTTGAGTGTTTAAGGTTGCAGACCCCTGGCTTAAATTATTCCTCAATCAGCGTAGCCATTGCTGGAGCTGAGGTTTCCAAGGCTGTGAAATGCTGCTTTAGACTGAGTGAATCATGTAAAGCTTAAGATTGCCACAGAAAATGTGCTTCATAGTTCTTTGCTAAAATAAGACCATGTTTTAGTTGTGCTGTTATGTTCAACTTGCAGTCTAATATCTTTCTTATGTTAGGTACTTGATATGAGAAATGCAGAAAGTCAAATCGTCCATGAAGATTCTCGACCAGTGAATGAGCATGCCAACACAAATCCTCACAATGATCTCGCTCGGCGTCCAACTCTGAATAATGAATTACCCCATACGGAACTTACTGGTCTTCCAGGTCAAGCTCCTTATGGTCTTAATTTTAGCTTTGAAGAGCTGAACAATATTGGCCTAGAGGAAGCCCCTCCACGTCATAGCAATCTAAGCTGGCAGGTAATTTCACTTCAGATTAGATATAATTCAGTCAGTGCCTTTTGTTTTAATCGTAACTATTATTCACATACAAGAGTAAAGCTCCTTAAAAGAGTTTTTTAAAGAGTATATGTTGCACATCAGAAATAACTATAAAAAGTAAAAGTTACTACATTTGTTTCTACAGGTTCTAATTACGCAGTTATATGTTCCATTTCAATTACACAAGAGTTATATATAGACTTTTCTGGACAAATACCCTTTCCTAATACAAAATGTGTTGTATTGGGAAAGGCTGTTGGTTTTAACAGAAAATTGTTACAATTTCCCCTTCTATTCTAAACAGGAAACCATTTATATGATAAATGAATTTGCTGTATTGAATCCTCACAGAGCCTTACCCTGACAGGACCAATCTCAACCTATGCTAGTTACCATATTTTTCGGAGTATAAGATGCACCGGAGTATAAGACACACCAAGGTTTTGAAGAGGCAAATTAAAAAAAAGTTTTTGCACTCTGCAGACCTCCCCAAAATGGCCCGTTTTTCAAGAAAACGGGCCTGGTTTCCCCCCCCCCCCAAAAAGGGCATGGGATGCTTATAGAGTGCTCCTGGTGAGGGCGGAGCTGGGGGGGGGCAAAAACGAGCAAAAACCAGCCTGTTTTTTGGTCATTTCTGCCCTCCCCAGCCCCCAGAAGCTCTCTGAAAGCCTCCTACAAGCTATGCACGGCTATTTTGGTAAAGGGGGTGGGTAAAGGCAAAAATGATGTATTTGGTGTATAAGACGCACCCAGATTTTCAGCCTTTTTTTTGAGGGAAAAGGTGCGTCTTATACTCCAAAAATACGGTATATATTGTACCATTGACGTAGTGCCCCTTTCGGAAATATCAAGCAATTTTTATTCATAACTACTTATTCAGGTTTTATTTTAGTCATTTGTGCCTATTTAGATGTATTATGTATATAAATTCAAAAAAATATTTTAATATGTTTTCTTTGTCTTTAAATAGTCACAAGCCCACCGGACTCCAAGTCTTTCAAGTCTCAATTCTCAAGATTCTAGTATTGAAATTTCAAAGCTCACTGATAAGGTACAAGCAGAATATCGAGATGCATATAGAGAATATATTGCTCAAATGTCCCAGTTAGAAGGAGGTGCAAGTTCTAGTACAGTTAGTGGTAGATCTTCACCACATAGTTCAGCAGCATTTTACATGGGTCAGAGCACATCCACAGGTTCCCTTCATTCCAGTATGGAACAAGATAAGGGAAAGGATGCTGAACAGAAACAAGACGATGGAAGGAAATCCTTCTTGATGAAGCGGAATGATGTTGTAGATTACAGTAGTTCAGTATCTACTAACGATGCATCTCCATTAGATCCCATTACTGAAGAAGATGAAAAATCAGACCAGTCTGGATCCAAGCTTCTTTCTGGGAAGAAATCTTCGGAAAGAACTAGCATTTTCCAAGCTGCAGATCTGAAGTTGAAAGGGGTAGCTCTACGTTATCAGAAACTTCCAAGTGATGAAGATGAGTCTGGGACAGAAGAATCTGATAATACACCTCTCCTCAAGGAAGGTAAAGACCGGAAAATAGAAGGAAAAGTAGAGAAACAGTCCAAATCTCCAGAACATGGCTCTGAGCCCATCAGAACCTTGATCAAAGCAAAGGAGTATTTGACCGATGCTCTCCTAGACAAAAAGGATTCCTCTGATTCTGGAGTGAGATCCAACGAAAGCTCTCCAAATCATTCTCTCCATAATGATGGAGATGACTCACAGCTTGAAAAAGCAAATCTCATTGAGCTGGAAGATGATGGCCGTAGTGGGAAAAGGGGAATTCCCCATAGCTTGAGTGGCCTTCAGGATCCAACCATCGCCCGTATGTCAATTTGCTCAGAAGATAAGAAAAGTCCTTCAGATAGCAGCTTAATAGCGAGCAGTCCGGAAGAGAATTGGCCGGCCTGTCCAAAAGTCTACAATTTAAACAGAACGCCTAGCACGGTCACCCTGAATAATAACAGCGCACCAGCCAATAGACCCAATCAGAATTTTGAGGAGACCGACGGTATCATAGTAGAACCTCCTCAAATCATTCTGTGTCCCGGATCGAGTTCTAACTCGGTGGCAGTTCAGAACGATAATATTAAAGGCGTGGCCCATAAGCGTAGTCAGCGTTTAAGTTATTCGAGGCTTTCAAAAGATGCGTCTGAGCTTCTGTCCGTTACTGGTTCCGACGCTGCAGGCTTTGGAGAAGAGAGAGAGAGCATTCTTTGAAAGTAATCCCAAGTTACCCACATCGCCCCCATCTACCTGATTTATTTATTTTTTATTTTTACTACACAGCCTCCTTTTCTTAGTCCCTTGTCAGATTTACACATTTCTTTATCATTCCAGTGTGCAGCTTGTTTCTCTGCCCTTTGCCCATCTTTGCTCTTCTCCTAAAAAAAAAAATTAGGGTTGTAATCCAGTTCAAAATCTCATGGTTTAGAATAGACAAAAATACACAATATATTGAACATTAGTTAAATAATGGCAGCCGTTGATCAGGTAAAGATTTTTTTTTCTAGGGAAAGTATGCATGTTTCTGTCTGCATGTTGAAAAGGAATGATGAGATAAAAATGAATATCATACATCTGTGTAAGAATCAATGTAGCAATTTGATTTAACATTTTTAATTATCAAATAAAGACACTGGCTAGATCAGTGTTTCTCAACCTTGGCTACTTGAAGATGTCTGGACTTCAACTCCCAGAATTCCCCAGCCAGCAAATGCTGGCTGGGGAATTCTGGGAGTTGAAGTCCAGACATCTTCAAGTAGCCAAGGTTGAGAAATACTGGGCTAGATGTTTACAAATTGGATACCTGTGATTTTATACTTTTCAGTCCTGTGACACTTTAAAAAGTATTGATGTTTAAATCGCTGAAATTGAAGTATTGAAACTCTTTTTTTTGCTGATTTAAATGATTGTCTTTGGGAACGCTATATTTGTGATTGCAAATTTGAGGAAAGAATTCTGCATGTTTGAAATGATAATTGTACTCAAGATTTAAGAATAAATTGTCAGATTTTTTTTGTTTACCATAGACTATAGTATGACAATAGTTCTAAAGTAATTGTGAAGAGTAACTGTGATTGTGATGCTCTATAGTATTATTTTCAAGGGAGTGCTTTGATGTAATCTTTGGAAAGTATTTCTAATTTTAAACAATAGTGGCGTTTGATTAATGTGTTTTACTTGATTGTGGAGAGCAAACAGAATTGGTGGCTTTCATGGCCTTAGTACTTAGCAAAAATGTAATGTTTGCCTTTATATAGCAATGTTTGGCTTTATGTAGCGTATAATTATGTCCATCCTGTTTTTAGCATTGCAGACAAAGTATCAGTACTTTATATGTAAATGAAAATGCATGATTTTAAATAGGATTTGTGAATTGTATACATTCCACTACAATGGAGATAATAATAAAACCACAGGCATGCTTCTTTTGTGTTGGATGTTTTCTTTAATTTTAATGAACATCTTTTCAGTTGTTCGGTAGGATTAAACAGTTGAGTTTTTTAAAAAGGGGGATTATGGTAGAATTAACCTTATTGTGAATTCAGCACTTACGGTCTTATCATATCTCTGTGTCTCCATTAACTTTGGTGGGAGCTGTTAAGTGCTCTGTAAAGAGCATGAATTCACCATCTTTTGCATCTCTGAGCTAAAATCATCTGTTGATCTCTTCATCAGCTCTGCTGTGTAAATACTTTTTTAGTGAGAAGCTGAATCATTTATTCTTCCTTACCATTTTCCTAATCGCTTAAAGGACCCTTACCGTGTTGCTTGAATGTTGATTTGAGATCTGTACATGCGGTATGGGTTTCCCCAGTGGATGAAATTCAGCTATTTTCTGTTTCGAAGTATATGGGAAATAGCTGAAAATACAATAAAACCCATCCAGTTTGCTGAAGGAAAGAAATTAGATGGATTCTGCCTGGAGCGTTTCCTTTTTTAAATAGAGTGCTGTGTAGTTCTATGCACATACCAGAATTCTTTGAAGTCTTGAAACGGCTATACTATTGAATCAAAACCCTTGGCGTTAAACTTGTTTTCATGTAAAATCTCAAAATTCCAACAAAGCTTTACCATGTCTGGGGGCTTTTCATTTCAATATGTAGTTTGTATTAGGTATTTAATTCTGCAATGTGGGAGGTATTTTTAATGCTAAATACAACAGTTGCTGCTACACTTTCAATATATTTTTTAAACGAACTGGGTACTGAATTTTTGTTGAAAGTCTTTATTGATATTTACAGGCAGAATACTTACAAAAATAGAGAGGGGAAGGATATCCTCATAATGAAAATGGGGGAAATTATAGAAGACAGTGGCTGAAGAGAGAAAGAGAGCTACCACATGCACAAGAGAAAAGATATCAGGTCTGACATAGCTCACAATGGATATTTAACCTTTCTTTTTCTCCCCCTCCCTCTCAAAAGTATTAAATGATAATGATATAATATATAATATATTCTTCTGAAAAGGCTGTTACATTTCCTAGCGATGGAACTCTTTCATAATACCATGGGAAACGTACAGGCCTACACAGTTGGAAGTTAAGAAAGTTCTGTGGAAGTTGCAGAAGGAATTATTAAGGTTGCAATTCTCAGGAGCCAGTTTCATTTATTTCAGGATATCTAGTTAAATTAATATTGGATTATATCCTTAAGTTCATCATTTGGCATTCTTCATGTTAACTTTTGAAACTAGGATGAGTCCTCAGATAGAAACTAAAAAATCTGCACTAATTCCAAATTGTTTATTAAAAAAACAAGAATCTAAACCAATTATCCATTTTTAGAATGGATAAGAATCTAAACCAGTTAGCCATTTTTATTTTAAATTGTTCAAGTACAATTCACGAAATATATAGAAGAAAAGCTTGGTTAGAAAAATAATGCAAATGAATAACAAAATGTAAATACTCTGGTTTTATTAAGAAAATTGTACCATTTTATCATACATGAGATGACTTCATGACCTTAAACCATGATTTATTAAATAAATTGCAGACAGCTGGATTTATGTAACATGCTAAGTAATAGATCTGGACTAGTGGGATGCAAAACATTTTGAATTTGAACAGCTATTTCCATTTTATCAGAAATGTCATCACAATGCCGGAAGCATTTTGAAGCTAGTACACTTCTGGTAGGAACAGAACAATTCATTTCAGTCCCATTGGATGCTAGACGGAGTTAACCCAATCTGACTGCTATCTCCACCAATTGTGGAGAATGTGAGATTTTGCATTCCCTAATTGCTAATATAAAATGCTACAGATTACAAATTTGTATTTTCAAACTTCATTGTGTAATTTTGTACGATAAAGCAGAGGGACTAAATTTTAATAATAGGTTTAAGGATGTTCAAAAGTTGACCTGGACAGGATTATTATTATTATTATTATTTGCACATCTCATATTATTTACCTTAGGTCCATATATTAAGTTCTAAGAAGTAAACTTCCATTCATAGCAGTATTTAGATTCAAAATCTAAGCTCAAACAATAAGATGTTGACAAACACTCATAAACTTTTTTTTTTAATTCCTGCTTCCAAAAATGTTGCAGTAACCCTTGAATCCATGTGCTTTCCTCTTCTCTTTAGATTGTCAGGTGACAAGACTGGAACAATTACTTCCTCTTAAACAACTGCTATTCCCAGTTAGGTCTTGCAAACTATTTGTTTTAATTGATACTGGCTTGTTCCCATATGAGAAGTCAAATTAATCACCTTCCCCCCTATATCAAATATAGCAGAACTATAGTAAAGGGAAGCAAATGCTTTTATTTCCCCTTTCTACCATATACTGGTATTTGATGGAGGCCGCATAAACAAATTGCTTACAATTTCCAAACGTTAGATTTCAGAACACCAAGAGCAGTGACCTAAACTGAAAAAGCTCATTTTTTAAAAAATTATGGGTGCCTTTCATTTCTTTGTGTTACATTTATATCACTGCTGAAACTTTATTTATAGGCCATCAAGTTGGTGTTGACTTTTAGCAACCAGATAGATCTCTAGGATGAGCTGAGACAGTCCATAAATTTTATAGCTAAAACAAGATTAGCTTGTTAAAGCTTACGTATGAAACTTCTTGAAGCCATGTACAGCATCTGCACTTTTTTTTATTGACTATGCAGCATGCTGAGCTTCAATCTTCAACAAAGAAATATATGAAATTACTGTACACTGCAGGGGTGGGTTCCGGATCCCGGTGCAACAGGTACGGTGCAACGGGGCCGGGCTTCCACCACATGAACACACGCAGTGTGCAGCGTGCGCATGCGTGCTTACTGCCCACGATGCTCCAGCTCTTTGGCGGAGCGTCGTGCAGGCGCCGTACGCTCCATGCACATAAGCCCTGAAGAGCTCAAATACAGGTAAGGAGTGCAGGCAGGTGGGCTCTCCAGAGCACCATACCGGAACGGTATCTAGTGCTCCCAGCAGGCACTGGTACGCTCGTACCGGGGTGTACCGGTCGTAACCCACCACTGGTGCACTGTGACAACAATGTTAATTTAAACTTTCTTGGAACATTAAGAGGACTAAGTGACTTATTTGCCAATAAGGCAGGTGCGCCATAGCGGCCAGAGCTTTATTGGATAGCATTTATTTTTTGTTTTTATTAAATTACTCGAGGTTTGAATACTATCAGTTGCTTCCCTTCCGTCTCTATCAGGAAACGTGGTCTCAGGATTCTCCTCTTTGCAGTTACTCACGTAAAGAGGAACAAACATTCTTTTGTTACTAGTGCTCCTTTCTATTTTCAGCTTTACGTACATTTATGGATGGCATGATTCATTATTTTGCTTCCGTGAGACCTTCCCCCAATTTGGCTTGGGCTGAAAAGTCTGAACTAGAGAGGCAATAGATATTTCCATTTTTACCAGGCTTTGAAGGCGCCCATCTGCCCAAGTTGAGCACAGAATGATAGAAAATGGTTTTCTTCTATAAAACAGCTGTGACCAGTCCCCTCCCATTCATCTGAAGAGAAAATTCAGGTTGAATAATCCAGTCCCACTGCATCCAATTCATAGGCATCTGTTGTGTCTATGTAGAGACACAGGCCAACAGCCAAATGTATGGACTTGATGATAGTTGTTGGTAGCAATTCAAGGTTTTTTTGTACTGGTTACTTCTTTAAAAAGGATTAGACTTTTGTTATGTTGTATTATACACCACCATTACCTGAATAGACTAGTGTTTCTAGAAAATGGGCTTTGATAGTAGACTTCCACAGACCTACACTTAGATTTACATCTGACACTAAATATTTCAAAGATTCTGCTCCTGTCCTGCTCTTCCTGGTGTCAGGAAGTTTACTTAAATAAAAATGTTCTTAAACTACATAGATATGTGCATGGTTTCTGTTGCTATTGATCTGAATCGGATTCAACAGTAGAGTAGCTACTCAAACTTTTGGCTTTTTCACATTTATTCTGAAATGTTATGTCTTAGTCCAGTGTTTCTCAACCTTGGCAACTTGAAGATGTCTGGACTTCAACTCCCAGAATTCCCCAGCCAGCGAATGCTGGCTGGGGAATTCTGGGAGTTGGAGTCCAGACATCTTCAAGTAGCCAAGGTTGAGAAACACTGTCTTAGTCAACCTGGGTATTGAGAATGGTATTGCTGAGGATATAAGTGTCTCAAGGTAAATTTCCACCATAACCCTACTAATTCCTGCACTTACTCAGAGGTAAGAAAAACACTCTTCACTTGCTTAAATTGCTATCTGTAAGTAAAAACAGGCTCAATGTGGAAGTGGAACAAAGGAAAGACTTTAGAACCAGAAGAAAACGGATGATAAAGAGAAAAGCTATCTTATTCCCTGCCTCCCCTTTCCAATTTTTAGGAATGTGAGTGGATGGCTGCATTTTTGGATGTAACGTTATGCAATATTTTTTTTTACAAATTTATAAAATCCAGGCATGAATTAAACAATGTTGGGCAATTCTGTAGAATGTGTTTTTTTTTTTTTAAAGAAACTTTCATTTCCTAACATTGGTATTGTTACTATTGCATTTCAGAAAAAAAGTCTTAAAAGAATTCTAGCTGGGTGCATTACTTAGAAAGCACGGCCTTCTTTACCGATCCCTTCTTTCTCCCTCAACTCTCCTCTTATCTCTACTGATATCTCTGGAATAAAATAGGGCAGTATAAATTACTGTAACATATATGAATTGGTCAAATATAATAATGGCATTGGACTAATGGTATTGGTTTTAAGAGTTAGGTAATAAACCTGAATCGATACAACAGGAGCATTAATTAGATTAGATTCAGAAGGTTTTAACACACACGATATAGCACACCAAAACTGCAGAGATTGATGGGATAAATTCGCCGATGTGAGCCAAATTATAAATTTTAAGTGAACAAATGTAGTTTTTAGTTTTCGAACAAAACAAATGTATACCACTGAGCTAAATAATACAAATAGACGAGACACTTTCCCTCCCACTTGCATTTTTTATCTCCAGCTGAAAGCAGCAGTAAAAGCAGTATTTGCTGAAATTACTGAAACCCTTCAAGAGTGATGCGTGAATTGTTCATTACGGTATGTGAGTTCTTGTTCTAGGTTTTCATTCTGAGTCTTTAAGGCAGCTAATAAGACTGAAACAGCATTAATTGCAAATTGAGGTCAATCAGAATAAAGCAGCAAGTAAAGCTACTGAAAGTCTGATCAAGCACTCAGAGCTTACTGGTATATAGAAATCTTCCCAGAGAAGCAAAGTATTAATAAGAAAACTGGCGTTGGTGGACGTTGTTGGCTTAAATTAAAGATTCTTAAATTTCTACAATGATGCTACACTGAATTGAATAATATCTTTTCTGAACTCAATATTTCAAATCCCTGTTTTGATACATTATTATTAAAAAATCTAGATGGCCATACTGAATGTTTTAATCTACTTATTCTAGCTATGGTTCTAGAGCTGTGATGGCAAACCTTTTCGGCACCGAGTGCCGAAAAGGAAGCGCCCATGTCTGGGCCACAACCTGGAAGAGGAGCTGCCCAATGCGGCGTGACATGGAAGCTATCAGCCTGTGGCACTGCTGAGGTGTTATGGAAGATGCTTCAATAGTGGCCTTCAGCTCTTCTGCATTGTTCGGTCTCATGTCTCTCATCTTTCTCTTGGCAATGCCCCATAGATTCCCTATGGGGTTCAGGTCAGGTGAGTTTGCTGGCCAATCAAGCACAATAATCCCACAGTCATTGAACCAGGTTTTGGTGCTTTTGGCAGTGTGGACAGCTGGAAAATGAAATCAGCATCCCCATAAAGCTCGTCTGCGGAAGGAAGCATGAAGCGCTCCAAAATCTCCTGGTAGACGGCTGCGTGGACCTTGGTCTTAATGAAGCACTGTGGTCGAAAGTCCTGTTGCTCAGTGCTCTTTTCTGATGACAGCAACTTTTGCCAAAAGCACCAAAAACTGGTTCAATGACCATGGGATTACTGTGCTTGATTGGCCTCTCCATTCTTCCTCCATACTCTGGGTCCCTGGTTTCCAAATGAGATGCAAAAGTTGCATCCCCAGAGTCATTCACCCAACCAGGTCCCACACCCTCCTCTCCCATTGTCCATCATGTACTTAACTTTTAAAGGTCTCCAGAGCACCCCAGAGATCCTGTTAGTGAAGCAGAGCAGTCTGCTCCACTTTTCTTCATGTACCTGTTTGGGTCGGGTGCGTTACTTATACTTTACTAACCAAAAGCTAGTCAGCAAAAACACATACAATAATCCACATTTCTCTAGTGTGTGTCATTTTCAGTGTTCCGGAACTATAAATTCCCAGCTTTTCATGGAGCAGCACACACAAAATGCTAAAGGACTCTGCTTTAAGAGCGATAGGTGGCTCTTCATGCTATACATAAATGTTGAACCTGCTTTCCCAACATAAATCCTTATGTAGCCCAAATGCCAGGATCTATTTTCAAGTGAGAAATAGAACAACGAAAAATAGTCGCCAAATTGCGATGGGCAGATGAGAGGTGATGTGATGGACAGCAGCAATGCAGCAGGTTCCCAGGAAGAAATGTACAAGAGGCAACACAATCCAGAGCAAGAGTTTTCGGATGTCCACTCCCTAGAACCTTTCGGGGTACATCAATGGTGGGTTTCAAAAATTGTACGAACCTACTCTGTGGGTGTGGCCTCCTTTGTGGGAGTGGTTTGCCGCCCATGTGACTGGATGGGAGTGGCTTGCCGCCCATGTGACCAGATATGAAGATGCCGACGACACTTGTCAGAACCACCTTAAATGACCTCACACACAGCACTGGCATGCATAAGAATAGGATGTAAACGTGTTTTTTAAAAGGCATCTTTGGTTTGCGTTAAAACAACTTCAACACACGCAATGTTCTGATTGCACCACAAACGCAGGAGTCATCCTTACCTTTCACAGAGGCACTGAGTTTTATAAACAGGAGCATGATAGTGTAGAATAATCATATCCAAGGACCAGTGGTGGGTTTCAAAAAATTTCGGAACCTCTTCTGTAGGTGTGGCCTGCTTTCCGGGTCCACTGGTGGAACCTCTTCTAACCGGTTCGGTAGATTTGACGAACCGGTTCTACCAAATAGGCGCGAACGGGTAGGAACCCACCTCGGGTACATCCATCAGGGTAAGAGCTGTATCAGTTTAATCTGGCAAAGTTCTGTCTATATCAGGGTTGTCAAACTGGCTGCCCATGGGCCGGATACGTCACATGCAGGCCACGTCCACCCGAGCTCCATGAGGGAAAAAATGTCACGAAAGATCACGTGATGGCAACGTGGGTGTGACACCTGTGATCTATATGATTCAACCTAATGAAAGAACTGAACTTTGGCTAGATGGTGGTGTATCATTCTTGAGGAAGGCCTGACACAAATAAAAATGTTAAAATGGGAACAACTTTTGAAAAGGCCAATGCCTTTTTCCCCTCAGTTTTTCTCACTTTGCCAGTGCTAAAATATCACGGAAGATGGCATGGCTGACTGGAACCATGTAAGAACTGGAGAAGTCTCTTCTTTTAATGGCATTTTTTTTCATGGCTCCTAAAGCCATTTTTTTAGGTGAAAAAGTGTTGGATTTCCCCACTTTACTTTTTGATTTTAGTGAACGTATCCTAGGCGCTTTCCAGTAATTCAGAGTAACTCAACCCGTCCTCAAAGTCCTTGCCTTACTAATGAATAAAAACTTGGGTACCAAATAAAAATGTAGATTTTATAATTCTATAATCCTACTGGAATGATGACTTATGGATTTATATATTGTGACATTGGAGAATAAGAACCAAATATATTGTGACATCTTTCCTGGATACACAGCTAGATAGAAAGCCATAAGCCAAGCCTGTTTATATAGTGGACAAATAGTAAACAGGTTTAGTGAAGAATTTAAATTAGAAACTCTTTTTAGTTGTGCCAACAAATGTTCTGTATTCCTGTATATTCTAGTTCTGAGACCTTTTATTTCATAATTCTATTTAAATTCAGGAATTCCCTTCTTCACTTGAAAATGGCACGAAATACCATTTTAAATAAAATAAATACTATCTATTTTTAAATATATTCAAAAACATTTGACAATAAAGCTAATCCAAAAGTGGAATTCTCCCAATCTCAATAAGTGAAAATGTATTGACAGTCTTGGAGCAAACCCAATTATTTTTTTCAATATTTGGATCATTTTAATAACTAATTTTGCCTTTTTTTAATTTAAACCTTTGAAGATGACAAAGTTTTGTTTTAAAATGCAAAACATACTCTTAATTTTTAATGAATAGCTTTTTGATGGTAAATGTCTTCTACGCTTAGGCCAGAAGGTGGCACTCGTCTTCCACATATGTTAACAATGGGATCTTAAGAGTTGGCATGAATGGAATGTTTCTCAAAAATATTAAATATTGAATATTTGCATGTGTTTTCTCAGATACACATCAAAGGTACAATTATTTTATTTCTTCAGTTTTATATGTTAAGAATCCTCCTAAAGACAAGATGATTTTGTTATCCCCTCCTGAAAGGTATTCACAAATTCTTAATAATTAAAATTTTACGATTGGCTAGTTCCATCAAATTTTGTTGCAATTTGTAATTTAGCGTGACCCGACAAAAGCGCGAACGTCAAAAGCGCGCCAACAAAACCGTGGCGCTAAAACCGCGATGTCAAAAGCGCGCCGACAACAGTGCGTCGACAACAGCGCGCCGACAGAAGCGCGATTTAAGTTAAGGTTTAGGGTTAGGTTTAGGGTTAGGTTTAGGGTTATTTTTAGGGTTAGGTTACAGCGCGCTTCTGTCGGCGTGCTGTTGTCGGCGCGCTTCAGCGCTCATTCATTGGCGCGGTTTTGTCGGCGCGGTTTAGTCAGGCGCGCTTTTGTCGTTTGCGCATTTGTGATGGAACCGTAATTTAGAACACACACTCAAATACAGGTAAAATTTGAGACTGGACTTCTTTTCAGCTGACCTTAGCTAACACCCATTTCCCAATATTATCCAGATCTACTTTCTGCTTGCTGTTGAATCTGTAAAATTTAATTGGTACTAGGTTAGAATCCAGAAATTGGCATATTGTTCTTTCAAATATGCGTTGCCTCTCACAGTTGCTTAATAAACTTAATGAATTCATATGGTACTTTTATATTCACAATAGGATTGCAATAAATTATTAGGGTATTTCTCACTTTTAAGTTTAAAAAATTGCTTTTTAGATCTTTTTGATATACAAAGATTGATCAGAACATCCTGTTTTCCTCATGCAGTTGTTTCCATACAGCTGTAGAAATTATCTATAGATATCTTAAGTTTCAATAGAGGCCTAGCCTACCTAAATTTAATTATTTTTATAAGATAAGTTAGCGGCAATCACATCTTGTAATTACTTAGTGATACAGATTAATATACCAAGTACAGGTTGAAAATACTGTATTGATTACTATGTACTTTTAATTGTCTTGGTAATTAAGGTAGCATGCAAATAGATACATAAAAATACTTCGTATTTTTTACTATGGCAGTTACAATGTGTCTTATAAGGAAGCACATCTAAGCTTTCCACAATTCCTCTATGTTCCTTTCAAGTGCAAAAGTATGCAGTACTTTTAAATTACTGCATGCAATTAAGAGTTGTCTGCATAAATTAAGAATGTACTCAGATCAGATATTTAAAAATTAAAAAAAAAACCTGTTACTATCATGTAAATTCTTGACTCTGAGGTTGTTAATCCTTATCCTCTCCTTCCCCATCCAGCTTCCTATAAACCAATGCTCATAAAATCATGTGCATTGTTTTAGCCCTTTTTTACATTGTATAACCAAATGGTTTAAGTATGAAAATCTCAAATATTGCAAATACGCAGTAAAACTGGAGATGCTAATGTGTTTAGATTGTGACATAATAAAATCTTCCAGGTATGCAAAAATAAGTTATCAAGTTATTTTAGCCAGGCTAGGTATAAAGTAAGTTCCTATTCTCTCTCCAACTACTAACAGTGCAATGATTAAAGAGTCTGAAAAAATCAACATGATTTATTACCTGAAATAGCAATTAGGTTTTTAGACTGGCATGACTAATACAAAAATAAAGTAGTGAAAATCCGATTGTAAAAGTGTGTTCTGCCTTTGTTAATGAGCCTGCATTCAGAATGCAACTTGAAAGGCAACATTCTTTGGGGAAAAAAGGAGAAACAAGCAATTGACTCAAAATTGTCCAGGCTGGTCCGGAGAAATTGCTCTATATCAGTGTTTCTCAACCTTGGCCACTTGAAGATGTCCGGACTTCAACTCCCAGAATTCCCCAGCCAGCATTCGCTGGACTAGACGCTAAGCGTTGTTAATCTGGGAGTTGAAGTCCGGACATCTTCAAGTGGCCAAGGTTGAGAAACACTGCTTTATATAGAATGGAGAAAAGATGACTAACCTCATTTAGTCTGGAAGATTTTGCTTTTGAAGGTATTAATGCTGCACGGAAGTCTCTTGGAATGAGTATTTTAGAGGTAGTCCTTGACTTACAACAATACATTTCGTGACTGTTCAAAAGTTACAACAGCACTGAAAAATAACACGACCATTTTTCACACCGATGGCCATTTCAGCATCCCCACGTGCTTTCCTGCGATTTACATTCAGACACTTGACAACTGGACTCACATTTATAATTTATAATGGTTGCAGTGTCCCCAATCATATGATCCCTTTTTTCTGACTCTCTTGAGTCACTTAACGGGTTACTAAGATCTGCTAGTGATTCACTTATCGTGCAGTGAGAAGTCATAAATTGGGGCGACTCACAATTCCTCACTTAGCAACGTAAATTTGGGGCTCAGTTCTGGTCGTAAGTCGAGGACCACCTATATTTACTGCACACTTTTAAGGCTTTCAAATCTACTATTTAACAGAAATAATGAGGAAGCATCGGGGTTACACCTTCTGAAAAAAACTATTGCTTGTAGTAGCTTTTCTGTTCAGAAGAGGGGGGCCGGTTGTCAGTTTCCTTCCTCCTCCCTCCCCCACAAGGATCTGTGCATAGATCTGATATTGAGGGCAAAAAAAAGAGAGGAAAAAGACAGCTGCATTCAAACTGCACAGCACCACCCACACACCTGTTCATTTTGGTGCAAATGTGACACAGGCCTCAGGTGGAGCTTCTGCATTTTCCCGTAAGAGTCTCCCAGAGCACACCCAGGTTCCCCAGTTTCACACTGCTTGACAAACTATTTTTTTGTTGTTTTGCAATGGATTTTGCTAGCTTGCTTCGGAAGCTGCTTTTGCTGAGTATGCTGCCGGTTGGCTGAAGTGGGAAATTAAGGTTCCACCACAAAATCGTGGAGGACAAAATCGCGCTCGACGAAAGCGCGCATTTGACGTCATCACAGCGCGACGAAAACATCGCGCTGTGATCGAAAAATGTAAAAATAAAGCTAAAACCTTCCCCTAACCCCCCCAAACCTAACCCTAAACCTAACCCTAACCCTAACCCTTAACCTAACCCTAAATCTAACCCTAAACCTAACCGTTAACGTAACGAAAAACCTAACGCTAACCCTTAACCTAACGCTAAACCTAACGCTCTAAACCTGACCCTAACCCTTAACCTAACCCTAACCCTTAACCTAACCCTTACCTTTATGTGAATCGGCTTGCTTTAATTTTAATTTTATTTCAATTTTTATTTTTTTTCATCGCACTGTGATGACATCACATGCGCGCTTTCGTCGAGCGCGATTTTGTCCTCCGTGCTTTTGACGGGTCACGGGAAATTAAAACATTCCGAGCTGCAAAGGGACCGGAGCTCATCTCCATTATCTTACAGCAAGTTTAGGAATGACTGCTACAAAGAGTATATAATTAGGAAATTAGGGTCGTAGTGGGACAAGATTTAAAAAAAAGTTGTGTAGTGATGAGAAGTGACAGAAGAGCAGCGAATTCTGCATATGCTTATAATTTAAACCCTGCTGAAGTCCAGCTTTACTCTTACAGTTGGCATTGCAAGCTTCAGGCAATACTAGAAAAATGACATTTAATTCTTTTTTAGGAGAGGTTGATGCTTAGAGCAGCCAACGTTTAATCAATAACACCAGAATGACTTTCATTTCTCAGCAGCTTACTCATATAGAGAAGCTGCTGCAACTTATTAACTAATACCCTTTTCCATGAAATATATTGCACAGATTCATATAAACTTTTCCAGTATTCATACGTTAGCTCTTACATTAGTTTTTGGTTTTTTTACATGAAATTTTTTCTTTTTACAAGAAGTTAACAGTTGGGGAAATTATTAGCCACCATTCTTAGCTGATGCATAATCAAAAAGCAAGTAGTTGCTTTTAGAAGTTCACATAGCCAATCAACAGGGTGGAATAAAAAAAAAACAGGCAAAGGAATTATTTGTGCACAACTTAAAAGCTTTTGCTTCTAAAGTTCAAACTTCTCAGGGTAATGAACAACTTAAAAAGTTTCTCTTCACCAACAGCTTTGGACTTTTTTTTTTTTAAACAAGCAACTTTCAAACATAGTTTCTCAGAGAAAATGGGACAATCTACATCAGTGTTTCTCAATCTTGGCAACTTGAAGATGTCCGGACTTCAACTCCCAGAATTCCCCAGCCAGCGAATGCTGGCTGGGGAATTCTGGGAGTTGGAAGTCCGGACATCTTCAAGTTGCCAAGGTTGAGAAACACTGACATAGAATGTAATTGGTATATTGCCAATTCAGCTGCTCTGCCCCAAAACAGCTGGCACTTATAAAGAAGGCAAACAAGCTATTCAATGAACACACAATTTATTTTGATTCTGTATAAAAAGGTTAAGTTTACAACTAAACTTTTATAAAAAGTTCAGCATGATTAGGTACATCATAACATTATTATTTTTTTTGGGCAGAAATATACATTTCTGCTACTATACAAGAAAACTCTAAATTAAAAGAGTTCAAAGTTTCATTCCCATATTTATATATAAATATGTACACAGCATTCAGTCCTAGACGCAATGTCAAAAAAAGCTAATTTTTGACCCAAGACTTCACAGAAAACTGAACACCCAAATCTTCTAAATACTCACGCTCCACCTTTTCGAGGAAAAAAAAAGGCAAAGTCTGCTTTAAAAGGGAAAATTCCTTAAAAGAGGGCTTTTTTTTTAACAAAAAAAAAAGTTTCATTTGGCTCCCTACTGTGGGAATATAGCATATAAATGAAGCCTTTCCAGCTAGGGAAAGGGCATTTTAAAAGTCTCTTCTCATAAATAATTAAGATTAAGTCCAAGATGAAGAACGGTGGTGGAAGATGATATCCATTAATTTTTTTCTTTAAAAGGTTCATTTAACTGAATATGGATCCCCCCCCCCCAAATCCAGATATAGCCGGGGGAAACACGAGTTTGGGAGGGGGGAATGTATCTTCTTGTGCAAAAATCCAGCAAACACCTGCAAAACATTGAAGAGAAGCATATTTAGAAGAATGCTAACAGGGCAGAGAGATCCGGGCAGACTGGCGCCAGAGAGGAAACCACAGTTTTGAGCATTTAGCCAAACACTCAAAGATTGGGCAAACCCTGGCGCCTAGATGCAGCATGTGCATGCAAATGCGTGCTTCCCTTTCACACACACACACACTCAATGAAACGAGCACAGTTCAAGAGGAGACAAGATCTCTTGCTTAAAACTCTTCAAGAGGGACAAGAGACTGGGTGGCAGTAAGAGTTAAAGCAACAATTTAATTAGGAGCTGCCCCACAATTGATCCCATGCGGGATATCCTGAGCCACACACCCCAAGTTTCACTCAAGATTTAAAATATTAAAAGAGAACTCTGCCTGGATTTATGTCGAGTCCTCAAAAGACAACAACATGCCTCGCCACTTAACATGTACAAAGTAAAGACAACAACATGCCTCACCACTTAACATGTACAAAGTATTTCTTTTTAAAAAAAAAACAAAAACAGGAATTGAGCACTTACCAAACACATTTTAGCCACAAAGTGCTTTGCTCTCATTTGACATTAACTCTGTGGGAAATTCAGCTGCCTGCAAAAGGGGGGGAAGGAGAGAAAGAGTTAAAAAAAACCCAAAGCATTTCAAGGAAGCTTGCAAACTACTCGGGGCTACTTCCAAGGCGAGCAACCACTGCTAAGAAATAAGACGCGGCTCTTATTTACTGCTAAGAAATAAGACAGCCAAGGAGAGCCGGCAGGTACCTTTAGAATTGATTTTTGTTTCCTATTTTATTTTTAACGCCTTGGGAAAAGGCAAGTGCTGATTCAAAGCCGGCGAAGGAGATTTAGAGCAACGCCGTTAAATCTTAATCCCCGTTTACAAGCCGAAGGAAGGAGTGGAGAGGACAGTGTTTTTTGTTGGGGGGGAGAAGAAGAGAAGGCGCTCACCTGTAGCGACAAGATGCTGATGTCTGTGTTCAAGGTAGTCAGTGGGGTCCTGGAGGAAGGGTTCTGTCCCACCACGGGTCTCTGGTGGTGGAGGGTGACGATGCTGGGATGCGTGTCGAGCGCGATCTGGAGGTCCAGGATGTAATCGATGACGTGCTGCAGGATTTCCATCTTGCTGACTTTCTTGTTCTGCGGGATGCTGGGCACCAGCTCTTTCAGCTTGGAGTAACAGTCGTTCATGTTGTAGAGCAAACTCAACGGGTCGTCCAGCGAGGTTTTGCTTCGGGATATCCCCAGGTTGTGCTCCGAAAGGCTGGCTTTCCGGACGGATCGCACCGGGCTAAAGGCTTTCATGCTGCAAAAAGAACAGACCGCGGGAGGAGAGAGAGAGAGAGAGAGCCAGCCGGGTGGGTTTCTCTTCTTTGCCTGCTTTGAAGCCCACCCCGTACAACACTCCGCTGGAGAACGACGTCGCCCTTCAGCCCTGCCTCGCCTCCCGCTCCTCTCCTTCTTCCCCCTCGACAGTAGCCAGAATGAAGTGAAGCCCCCCTTTGCTCTCGCCTTTATAGCGCTCGCCTGCCCAGCTGACAAATCCGGGCTGCAGGCGTCGCTATTGGAGGAAGGACGCGCGTCCATCAAGAGCCAAGGCGTCCCCCATTGGTACAAGGGTCACCCAAGAGGCGGTCCGGACCGTCCGCGTTTGGAGCCCAGCCTTGGCCAAGGGGGGCGTGTCCAAAGCACAGCTGTGGCTAGTAAATATACAGTACGGTGGCGCCTGGAAAGGCGGCGGTGCGGGGTGGAGGGTGGGGAGGGAGAAGAGAGAGAGAGAGAGAGATCTGCTGAGCCTCGGTTCAACCCGAGGCAATCGCGAAAGGACCGTAAGGGATCCGAAGCGGTCATTTCTTTGCAAATTTACCCAATCCTTTTTTTTTTCCCCCCACGCGGGAAATCCAGATCGGGGCATCCTGCAAAACCCCTGGCTCGCATCCTTCCCAACCATTATTAGCCAGAGTTGGATTGAAATCATCTTGCTTTTTTTTAAGGCTCGGTTCTGCCAGGGAGGCATTGTGTTGCCAGAAGAGAAAGGAGACAACAGACCAAGTATTGTCAGGACGGGAAAGAACGGGCTGCTTGCAATACTGTCAAATCTTTTTTTCACTGCCATGTAGGAAACGCTCCGGATTCTGCAATGCCAGCTAACACCTTCGGAGGCAGGCGGAGTGACAACTGGGGGGGGACTGCTCCAGAATAAAAGGCCCGTCCGTTCCCAGGACAAGGCAGTCATTGAATTTCACAAGTATGCTATAAAGTAGCCATGCAGTTAATTAGGAGAGCACGCATTGCATACCTATAGGGGTGTGTGTGTGTCTATACATACACACACATACATACATACATACATACATACATACATACATACATACATACATATAGTTGTATCAGCGCCTTGTTTCTTCCATGCATGTGGAGCAATACATCGCTATGATCACCGCAGCCAGAAGAAACATTTCAAACAAGAATGCAAGTTTGTTTTTCTTTTTTTTTAAAGTAATCTTTATTAGTTATACATTTTTTAAAGAGTAAAACATACAGATACAAATACATTTTTAAACATACAACCCCCCTCCCCCCCCGCGGTGACAGTAATTCACAGCCCAACTTTTTTCTTTCCTTCCTCATTGTTAGGTCTCTAAGCCACATCTTCTCATTACAAAGTTCAGGGCTCTATTACAATACCCATGTTCACTTTTAACTTTCCCCGTTTTAAGTCCCTGCTGTTCTCCTTGTCGCCCACATATACCATAAGTTCCAGCTAAGGTAATGTTCCGTTTGTTTTTCAAGGTACTCAGTCCCTAAACAGATCACTTAAGACTATTCCAATGTAATCATGACATTTAATTACCGTTCATTAACAGTCCCCTACTAAATTTTAACTTTTAAGTTTGCATGCTTGCAATGCCTGCAAATCGCATTCCACCACATTGCTAGCTTTGAGAGTGCGATCATGTGTATTGGGCAAGTTTAATATGCTATCAATCCTTCCTTGCCTTTTGCCTTGTCTGTTCTATCAAAAGAAAGATAACACATCATTTTGCCACCTCTGGATTCAAGATCTGGTCAGGCACAGCAATTGAGGCCATTTTCTCCCAAATGATTGCAAAGTACATTAAAATATACTTTTTATGGTACAGTTAGAGTTACATCCACCTTCCACAAATAAATATCTTGTTCTTCTTTAGTGACAGTGATACTCATCCAATGAAGATACTGGCAGGGGGGGGGGAGGAAGAGCCAAGGTGGCGCAGTGGTTAAATGCAGCACTGCAGGCTACTGCTAGATCAGCGGCTCAGGGTTGACTCAGCCTTCCATCCTTCCGAGGTGGGTAAAATGAGGACCCAGATTGTTGGGGGCAATATGCTGACTCTCTGTAAACCACTTAGAGAGGGCTGAAAGCCCTATGAAGCGGTATATAAGTCTACTGCTATTGAATCAATGTGCTTGTCCATTATTGTATGTAGTGCAAATCCAGATGTGTTGGTTCCTACAATATTAAGTTGAATGTGTTGGCAAACTCAAACCAATTTAAAATTTATTGAATAAACACATCTAAGCAAATTGAAGCTATTCACTTTCTCTTCAACCTTGTAAATGAAAAAAAGTAATCACCCAGGTGGGGATTTAGTGATTGGGACTCATTGAGGAGTGTTTTGGCTTCTGTGTTTCTGGAACCTGAAAACTTTATTCTATCCCCTTTCCCCCCACATCTTGTTCTTTTTTCCACTAGTATGTCATTGTTTCAGTGGATTGAATGTAGGCTTGACAGCATACCCATGAGGACTGGATTGGACAAGTTAAATCATAACTAAGGTCCTACTTGTTAAATACAGCCTGGAATATTGTGATAGAGTATACTCCATGTGCGATAAGACCCAGAGTTCAAGTACAGTAACTCTTAATGGGTGCCACAAAACACTGCTCTCTTTAAAGTACTGGGAACTGGTAATTCAGATTACTTTCATTCTCACCCAGTAACACTAAAATGGCTGTGATGAAAATTATCTTAGTTCATCTCATTGAGAGAGGAAGTTGAGCTAAGAGAACCAATATTCGAAAAGATACACGGAGTTCTTGCGTTTACAATATTCATCCATTTACTTGTATTTTATAAAGTAGATTGCTAGAATTATTTATCTTCCATATATTACAAGGAATATCCAAATAATAGAGCATGCAGTGTTAAAAAAGCACAATATAGGGCTGTGATTCAACTGAAGACTGACAGTGTGGTGCGAGGTAAATTTATTTAGAAGTTCACCGAGCTTCTCTCTGTAATATTTTTTGAATGCTTGATCAGAACAGCAGCTGAGCATTTACTGCCAAAGGATGTTCCACTATTAAATACTTACAATAAGATTATAAACACCTAAGATCATTCCCAAAGACTTGAACACATTTACCTTAAGCAGTTTACCTTATTTGCTCAATTACTTATACATGTATTTAAAAACTGCCCAACTGCCAGCAGATCTTTGAATTAGTACCCTCTCCAATCAGACTTGTAATTTCATTGTTTTTAATTTGGCGTACCCTAATATCATAACAAATTGCAGTGATAATTATGTCCAGAGGCTACGTGAGTGAATTTTAAATCAGAATTGGACACATTCATAGATACCATGCTATCTCCCGGAATACATAGTTATCATTTTGAAGTATAGTTGTCATAATGGACAGAGAGAATTAAAGCAGTAGGAACATTTTCAACTTTACACTTTTGATACCCTTTTGTTGCCATTTCTACTACTAGCAATTAGCTTTGCAGTTACAATTATGCTAAACCTAATAAGGTTAATAGAATTGCAATGCAATCTAAGTTGTTTATATAGTACTGCAATATAGGGTGGAATAGTCTTTCTTTGTGGCTCCAGTTTTCAAGGACAAGTAGAAATCGTTATTTTAATGCCCCAAACCAAATATTTAAGAGACCCAAGGAGGGCATGGCATCCATTTTATCTCCATTGAGTGCAAAACACAATCCATATGGTTGATGCAAGATCCAAGGCAGATCATATCAAGCCAGAAAACGGGCCGAGTCAAACTGGTTGAAGGGATGTTGCAAATGCAGGAGTCAAACTGGTGAAGGGATGTTGCAAATGCAGGAGAAGCCACCCTTGCTCAAACGTCTGCCTGACACCCCTCGCCCAAAGCAATGTCAGGACCCAGATTGTTGTTGGGGGCAATATATGCTGACTCTGTAAACCGCTTAGAGAGGGCTGAAAGCCCTATGAAGCGGTATATAAGTCTAACTGCTATTGCTATTGCTATCTACTTTTCCCTCTTGCTCTGCGGACTTGGGAAACTTGAGGTGGGTTGCAAATTCTTTGCTTTCGAGCTGCAAGGAAGGGAGACCTTCCTAGCATTAAGGGACACTGAAACCAAATCCTGCAAACTTTTCGAGAGGGGGGGGGGATAAAAGATGCAGGCAGAGCACACCTGGGTTTAACCCGCTTTCAAACAGGGAAAAAGCCTAGGTGTTTTGTTTTAACCACAGGAGGGAAGAAGGTTATCCAGGGATGCCGTCCCTGGGAAGAAGCAATAACTTTTATTTACTCATTTTTATTTATTTATTTCGTTTTGTCACTCATGCACAAGATCACAGGAACAAGAACAAACAAGAACACAGGAAATGAGTACAAATAAGGGAAAAGGGCGGCATACAAATAAAGTATCTATCTATCTATCTATCTATCTATCTATCTATCTATCTATCTATCTATCATCTATCTCATCTATCTATCTCTATCTATCTATCTACCTATCATCTATCTCATCTATCTATCTATCTATCTATCATCTATCTCATCTATCTATCTATCTATCTATCAATCATCTATCTATCTATCTATCAATCATCTATCTATCTATCTATCTATCTGTCTGTCAGTCAGTCAGTCAGTCAGTCAGTCAGTCAGTCAGTCAGTCAGTCAGTCAGTCAGTCAGTCAGTCAGTCAGTCAGTCAGTCTGTCTGTCTGTCTGTCTGTCTATCTATCTATCTATCTATCTATCTATCTATCTATCTATCTATCTATCTATCTATCTATCTATCTATCTAACTATCTAAATGGGGACAGTCGGGACAGGGAACGTTAGGCACGCTGGTGCACTTTTCCAGGCATGCTCCCATATATCCCCTGTGTGTGTGTGTGTGTGTCTGTTTGTGTTCACATTGTGTGTTATTCGCGTCTCAGAGATGCGTCCGCTCGCTCCGTCCAAGGCAACGCCTCCCCCCCCCCGCTCCGCCTGTCCGGGCCTTTCAGCGCGCGCCGGGCTCCGCGCACGCGCGCTCGCCCGCCTGCCTCCCGCGCGCGCCGGGCTCCTTGCACCTGGTTGGCCGGAGCAGCGTTCCCGGAGTCAGCGCGAGGGCAGCAGCAGCTCAAGGCCGCCCCCGCCCACCTCCTCCTCCTCCCCCCTCCCTTTCCAGAGGGCCGGGCCCGACTCCTCGGCGCCAGCGCCGTGACGTCATCCCCCCGCTGCCTCGCCTCGCCTCCCGCTTCGGGCCGGCGGCGCCTCTCAGGCGGCTGCCATGGCGACCGGGGCTCGGCCCTGGGGTTGTGGGAGGCTGCTGTTGCAGGGCTCGGCTTGGCGGTGATAGCGGGCGGGCGTTTCTCCCAGGCCGCACCTGCATTGGAGCCGGGCAGCTCTGCCCAGGGGTTGGGGGGGGGGGTGACAGTTCGCGGGGCAGCGATTCTCCCCGAAGGAGCGACGGACCCCCCCCCCTCCGCCTATTATTAACTCTCCTCCCGCGTAATTCTGGCACCAAGATTTGATTTGATGGGTTTGGTCGTATCTTGTGTGGTCGAGGCGAAAAACGACAGGATGACACATAATAGATCAGTGTTTCTCAAGCTTGGCGACTTTTAAGCCCTGTGGACTTCAACTCCCAGAATCCCCCAGCCAGCAGAGCTGGCTGGGGGAATTCTGGGAGTTGAAGTCCACAGGACTTAAAAGCCGCCAAGCTTGAGAAACACTGTAATAGATAATTAAGATGACATTCCCCATCCCTTGCGTAAATGCCTGAGAGTGATATAAGGATAGGGGGCACATCCTGCTGCCTACTTTCTTTGGGAGAGGAAAACTTGTGTGAAATTTCTTTTGTGTGTGTGTGTGTTAAAAGATCGATTTACAGTCCCTTATAACAGTCTTTCTCAACCTTGGCAACTTGAAGATGTCCGGACTTCAACTCCCAGAATTCCCCAGCCAGCGAATGCTGGCTGGGGGATTCTGGGAGTTGAAGTCCAGACATCTTCAAGTTGCCAAGGTTGAGAAACACTGCCTTATAAATGCCATGCAACCAGTGGCCTTTACATAGCCAGACTAACCAACTCATTATCTTCCAGTCCCATCTATGGATAATAATTTATAATCATTGCATGTTAAGTTTTATCACGTACTTGTTTCCCAAAGTGCTTATTTTATAGTTAAGCGGTGATGTCCTTTTTATCAAAGTATTTTGTACTTGTATGTTTCCCCTTCCCGTTTAAGTTGTTCGCCGCCCTGAGTCCCTTTTAGGGAATAGGGTGGCATATAAATAAAATAAAACTTAAAAGTCATTGACAGGAAGCCAAACAATTCTTCAAGTAGTAATAACTATAAAATTATTCTTCTTTTTAAGTTTGTCAACAGTTCCCAGGGCTGTTTGGATTGATGGGTGTCGAAGACAACTTCCAAATAAACCTTGGGAGATTGCGGCCCCCTTCATCTGGGGAGCAGAGTCCAGCTGACCTCTAACGACGGACGTTAAGGAGAACGGAACTGTTGGAGGTTCTCCAGTGTCTTCTTCCCCACTTGGAGCTGAACCCAGAAGGACATTTCTTTCAACAGAACGATAGCGACCAAGCCACTGATTTGAAAAAAAAAAGCAGTTAATAGCAATAGCAATTAGACTTATATACCGCTTCATAGGGCTTTCAGCCCTCTCTAAGTGGTTTACAGAGTCAGCATATCGCCCCCAACAACAATCCGGGTCCTCATTTTACCCACCTCGGAAGGATGGAAGGCTGAGTCAACCCTGAGCCGGTGAGATTTGAACAGCCGAACTGCAGATTCCCCCACGTTTACCTGTTAATTTTGCATCGTTTTAATAAAAGACATCGCAACAATTTTGTTCATTTGATGCATGAATGCATCAAATGAATGCTTTCTCCAAGCATGGATTCAAACGTGGGATGATTGACGGACGGAAATTTGTCCTTTGATGCTATGCCGTCATATGAATAGGAAAACGACAGGATGACACATAATAGATCCGTGTTTCTCAAGCTTGGCGACTTTTAAGTCCTGTGGACTTCAACTTTAGGAATTCAATTCGGAATTGGGTTCAACTTCGTCAAGTGGATCGTAACCAGTTGCCACCAACAAATCGGCTTGCAAGAATACCGTGGGAACATTTTCTGTAGTTCACTGAATGATTTAAAATTACACAAAGCTTGGGAAGGAGAAGGGGGGGGGGAGAGTTAAAACAATATATGGAAACAAGTGTTACAGAAATCTGTGAAGTGCGCTGATCCTCAAACAGGTTTTTTCCCCTTTTTTTTTTGCTTTCCCAAATGGTTTTTTTTCCTGTTAAACTTTTTGTTCCGGTCACAAAATGTAGAGCAAGCCAGCCAGGCAGCGAGAGGCAAAAGAAATTAACTAGGGAGAGATAAGGTCTGCAAAACAAATCTGGAACTGCCAGTGTTGCTGGTGGGAGCTCTTACAGGGCTGGCGTCAGAAAGTCTGCGCCGCCTTCTCCGACTGTTGATCCAGCTTCGTGCAGCTGCGCTCCGTACAATTAGCTTGGAGAAACAATCCTGCTGTAGGCAGCCTTTCCCCCCCCCCTTCAAAGCGCTTGTCTGTGCTGACCTTCCCCCTTCTACCTCCCCCCCCTCCTTTTTCCAACACACCCCATCATGATGCTGGAAATCCAAGTCACAAGCCGATCACTGTTTGGGGGCAACATCATCTGTGGGAATTCACTAAACTTTCCCCCCCTCCTCCTCCTCCTCCAAAATCCCAGGCATGCAACAAGAGATGGTTTGTCCAGAACTAAATTTACAGCTTTTTAATATTTCGATGTAACCCATACAGAAAAAAAAGGGGGGGGGGAAGAGAAAGTCCGACCCCATAACAAGAAACATATTGTGTGCGCTCTTTCTCTTGTGAGGGGGGGAAATAGAAAGCGGGGAGTGAAAAGCGGGGGTAGCTGGCTTGGAAAACTTCGCTTGTCAACGTGCTGGTTTAAAGGGAAGCTGCGCGGGGAGGGGGGTGGTGGAGAGAGAAGGGGGGGGTTGATTCCAGGACATCTGCAGAGCCCGAAGAAGTGGCGTTTCTCCTTTGATAAGATTTGTCAAGTTGCAAATTTGCCTGCGTGACACCCCCCCCCCAAAGTAGAATTTGGCGATGCTTCAAATGCATTTCCTTTTTTTGCACGGTGCGCTCCTCCAGATATTTGCGGCTGATTGCACCTATAGGGAAGGGGGGGGGGGCAGCCAGACTTCGCAGAGAAACGGCCCCCTGAAGCCCGCTTCGCTTCGGCTCAACTCTTGCCCGGTTACGACTTCGAATGACAAGCCCGCCGCCCCAGTTGCAATCTCCCCCCCCCCTCGGTGCCCGCGCCCGTTTCTGCAGAACGCCAGGCGCCGCTGTTGCAAACTCTGGGCCACACGCCGGTCGCGTGCTGCTGTGCGCAAACATCGCCGGTGGCTTCCAGTTGTTGGACGGGGAGGGGGAGGCAGCAGCAGCGCCAGCGGGCTTTTCCCGGGAAGCGGCCACCCCTGGCCAGTTCCCGCCAGGCGGCTGGCAGGGAAGAGCCTCTTGTGGGCTGCGAAGGCCATTCGGGGAGCCTTTAACGGGATGCGGGCAAAGGACGAACTCAGGCCAAACAGGCTGGGGCAGAAAGAGAGAGAGAGGGGAGGGGAACGAAGCCCCTAGTAGCAACCTTCTTTTTCTTTCTTTCTTTCTTTCTTTCTTTCTTTCTTTCTTTCTTTCTTTCTTTCTTTCTTTCTTTCTTTCTTTCTTTCTTAATTAGACTTATATACCGCTTCATAGGGCTTTCAGCCCCCTCTAAGAGGTTTACAGAGTCAGCATATATTGCCCCCACAATCTGGGTCCTCATTTCACCCACCTCGGAAGGATGGAAGGCTGAGTCGACCTTGAGCCGGTGAGATTTGAACCGCCGAACTGCAAATCACAGTCAGCTAAAGTCCATTGTATGGTTCTATAATAGCAATAGCAATAGCACTTAGACTTATATACAGACTTATATACAGCTTCACAGTTTGTTTGTTTGTTTATTATTTGTTTATTATTTGTTTATTATTTATTTATTATTTATTATTTATTTATTTATTTATTTATTTATTATTTATTTATTATTTATTTATTATTTATTTATTATTTATTTATTATTTATTATTTATTATTTATTTATTATTTATTATTTATTTATTATTTATTTATTATTTATTATTTATTTATTATTTATTTATTATTTATTTATTTATTTATTTATTTATTTATTTATTTATTTATTTATTAGACTTATATACCGCTTCATAGGGCTTTCAGCCCTCTCTAAGCGGTTTACAGAGTCAGCATATTGCCCCCAACAATCTGGGTCCTCATTTCACCCACCTCGGAAGGATGGAAGGCTGAGTCGACCTTGAGCCGGTGAGATTTGAACCGCTGAACTGCAAATCACAGTCAGCTAAAGTCCATTGTATGGTTCTATAATAGCAATAGCAATAGCACTTAGACTTATATACAGACTTATATACAGCTTCACAGTTTGTTTGTTTGTTTATTATTTGTTTATTATTTGTTTATTATTTATTTATTATTTATTTATTTATTATTTATTTATTTATTATTTATTTATTTATTATTTATTATTTATTTATTATTTATTTATTATTTATTTATTATTTATTTATTATTTATTATTTATTTATTATTTATTTATTATTTATTATTTATTATTTATTTTTTATTTATTTATTATTTATTATTTATTTATTATTTATTTATTATTTATTATTTATTATTTATTATTTATTATTTATTATTCATTATTCATTATTTATTATTTATTATTTATTATTTATTATTTATTATTTATTATTTATTATTTATTATTTATTATTTATTTATTTATTTATTAGACTTATATACCGCTTCATAGGCCTTTCAGCCCTCTCTAAGCGGTTTACAGAGTCAGCATATCGCCCCCAACAATCTGGGTCCTCATTTTATCCACCTCGGAAGGATGGAAGGCTGAGTCAACCTTGAGCCGGTGAGATTTGAACCGCTGAACTGCAGATCACAGTCAGCTGAAGTGGCCTGCAGTACTGCATCCCTAACCACTGCGCCACCTCGGCTCCTTGAGCACTACCTCTAGAGCTGCTACAGGTGGTCCTTGGCTTACGACCACAAATGAGCCCAAAAATTAGGCTGCTAAGTGAGATGTTTGTTAAGTGAGTTTTGCCCCGTTTTACACGTATTGAAAAACTTCCCCAACTGCCAGCAGATCTTTTTTTAAGATTTTGAATTAGTAACCTTCTCCAATCACTGAATCACTTAAATGAATCACTGCAATTGTTAAGTAAGTCAGTGTTTTTCAACCTTGGCAGTTTGAAGATGTGTGGACTTCAACTCCCAGAATTCCCCAGCCAGCTGGCTGGGGAATTCTGGGAGTTGAAATCCACACATCTTCAAACTGCCAAGGTTGAGAAACACTGAAGTAAGTAACACAAGTTAGTTGTTAAGCGAATCTGGTTTCCCCTTTGAATCTGGCTAAGCAAATCTGGCATCCCCTTTGCTTGTCAGAAGGTCACAAAAAAAGGATCACATGACGCCGGGACACCAAAACTATCATAAATATGAGCCAGTTGAACAAGCATCTGAATTTTGGTCATGTGATCCTGGAGATGCCACCCTGGTGTGAAAAACAGTCATAAATCACGGAAGCTTGCAAAATGGTTGAATAACACTTAGGAACACACACAGGGAAATCATGGATCCAGCAATTGTTTACATCATAATAGATAAATCTGGCTTGCTCACAAGTTTTCACACCAGGTTGGGTCAAAGCTACCATCAATTGGACAGATCACATTTCTCACCACCAAATCAATAAAGGTTTTCATAAATTTTGGGAGACTTTTGATATAAAAAGGATCAAAACATGGTCCGTTTGAATACTTATATGCACTTTTGATGCATGCTGTATATATAGGAGGTAAGACATGGAAAGTCCGTGCAGCAAATGAGCCGAGGTGGCGCAGTGGTTAGGGTGCAGTACTGCAGGCCATTTCAGCTAACTGTTATCTGCAGTTCGGCTGTTCAAATCTCACCGGCTCAAGGTCGACTCAGCCTTCCATCCTTCCGAGGTGGGTGAAATGAGGACCCAGACTGTGGGGGCGATATGCTGACTCTGTAAAACGCTTAGAGAGGGCTGGAAGCCCTATGAAGCGGTATATAAGTCTAACTGTTATTGTGATTGCTAAATACGTATTTAGCAAAGAATTGCACCCAGTCAAGGAAGCGTTGGTCAAAAGACAAATACAAAGGGTTTGAGGTCATAGTCTTTCCATGCTAGTGCCTTCCATAAGCACAGAGCTTTCCTCAAAGACCCATGTAATTCCACTCCCATGTCCATTTCAGTTCTTTTCGGTAGGAAAAAGGATAAAAGGCAAAACTTGGATCAATAAGATCAAAATATGAATGATGTTGATTTCATATGATTTACATGTGACATTTTTTAGACATTTTTTTAGACATTTATTACGATTTATAGGCCGCCCTTCTCCCTGAGGGGACTCAGGGCGGCTTACAATCACGGGAAGGGGGTGCAATAATACAAGACAAACAGTGAGTAACAAGATAGATAATAAAACACCAACTTGCATTCAACAGTCAACACTCGGGCGGGTAATTTAAAAGCTTATCCCCAGGCCTGCTGGGAGAGCCAGGTCTTAAGGGCCGTGCGGAAGGTCTGGATGGTGGTGAGGGTACGAATCTCAACGGGGAGATCGTTCCACAGGGTCGGAGCTGCAACAGAAAAGGCTCTCCTCCGTGTAGTTGCCAGTCGACATTGACTGGCAGATGGAATCCGGAGGAGGCCCAATCTGTGCGATCGAATCAGTCGAAGGGATGTAATCGGCAGAAGGCGGTCTCTCAAGTACCCAGATCCACTACCATGGAGTGCTTTAAAGGTGGTCATCAATACCCTGAAGCGCACCCGGAGATCGACAGGTAGCCAGTGCAGCTCGCGGAGGATGGGTGTAATGTGGGCGAACCGCGGTGCGCCCACTATCACTCGCGCGGCTGCATTCTGGACTAACTGCAGTCGCCGGATGCACTTCAAGGGCAACCCCATGTAGAGCCATATATGTAGTGACATATCTCATCTGAAAGCACCATCACCTGATAGGCCTGTGATGGTGAATCTACGGCACGCATGCCACAGGTGGCACGTGGAGCCATCTCTGTGGGCACGCGAGCCATTGCCCAGGTCAGTTCCACTGTGCATACGTGCCCTCCTCCCGCCGGCCAACTGATTTTCGGATCTCTGCTGGGAGACGTGCATGCATGTGCGGGGGTGGGGGTGGGTTGTGTGTGCATGCGCGGGAGGGGTGTGTGGCACTTCCTGGCGCCCCATTTTTGGTTCCAGGAGGCTTCAGAGACGCCTGCTAACACCAAAACAGGATGGGTGTGTGTGCAGCGTCCCCACCCCCCATTTTAGTGGTAGCAGGCCTCCCTGAAGCCTCTTGGGACCAAAAACGGGGGATGGGGGTTGTGGCATGCCCCTCCATGCCCCATTTTTGGTCCCAGGAGGCTTTTGTGGAGGCCTGCTTCCACCAAAATGGGGGTCACGTACACATACGTGGAGGGAGCAGGGGGGAGTTATGTGTGCATGCACGGGGGTTGGGGCCTACAGGGGGCATTGGATTCTGGGTGTTGGCACGTGCGCGCACACTATTTTGGCACCTGTAGTAGGCTGTGTCTGTCAAAATGTAACACATCTAAACACCACAGATACCACTATTTTTGACATCGCCATGCTGCAAAGAACATGGATGTAAGTCACAGGATTTCTTGACTTTACATTCTTTTTACATGGGAGCCACATGGAAGCACTATTAAAATTTATTTTGATATCGCCACTATCACAAATAGCTCCAATACAGGAAAAGCATGGCTCTCAATGGCAGGTTCTCTTGATTCTCATCATCAAATAATAAATCGTGTTGATCTAAAGAGCATGAATCTGACCATTTTTGCTGTTGCCACATTGCAAAAATACTGTTTTGAAGGATATTTTTATCCCACCTTTATTATTTTTATAAATAACTCAAGGCAACAAACATTTAATTCTCCTTCCTCCTGTTTCCCCCACAACGCTAACCTTGTCAGTTGGATTTTGATGAGACAGAATGACTGGCCTGAAGTTACCCAGCCAGTTTTTCATGCCTGAAGCAAGATTAAAACTCAGCGTTTTGGTTTTTAGCTCTCATAATTATACATGATTTTATATAACATTTGCATGAAACCATCGCAAAGTAGATCATATCAGTCCTGCAAACAGCAATCACAATAACAAGTCTTAACCAATTTTGAAGCTGCTATGAGCAGAAACAATGACCTAAATCGTGGATTGTCATAAGTCCACAGTTTTTACATGGGATCAGTACAGAAACACCATTAAAGTACGCATCACATCCACATGCATTAGAGTTGAGTGCGAAGTAACCATCCTCTGCTACCAAATGTGATGTACCCGTGGTTCGTCCATGAGGCCAATGTTGAGAAAAGACACGGACACGATCTTTCTCGGGATGGAGCGACCCAGATTGGACCCTGGGAGCCCCTTTTATTGAGATAGGACAAAGGCAGGAGGAGCAATCAGCAATCAGCATGTGATTTAAGACAGCCTGTCAAAATACAATTGCTAATCTACTGCTCAGGGAAGTTCTGTCTATATATGGTCAAATCCTGGGCGTCGTTGGGCGTGGCACGACAAAACCGCGCTCCACTAAAGCGCGCCCGATTAAACCGCGTTGCTGACGTCATCAGCAGGGCGACAACAGCGACCGCGGGGAAAAAAGGGCGCTTTAAATAGCGCTTTGAAAGCAAGCCGATTCAAGTTAAGGTAAGGGTTAGGTTTAGGGTTAGGTTAAGGGTTAGGGTTAGGTTTAGGGTTAGGTTAAGGGTTAGGATTAGGTTTAGCGTTAGGTTAAGGGTTAGGTTTAGGGTTAGGTTTAGGGTTAGGTTTAGGATTAGGTTTAGGGGGGGTTAGGTTTAGGTTTAGGGGTTAATTTTAGCTTTAGCGTTTACAGCGTGCTTTTTTCATCACGCTGTGATGATGTCAGCTACGCGATTTCGTCGAGCGCGCTTTAGTCGAATGCGGTTTTGTGGTGGAACCGTCGTTGGGTAAGGCACATCTAGAGTGAACTATCAGGTTGTTATGTTATGAACTATCAGGATGTTATGGAGTACTATCAGGATGTTATGTTCTTTAGGAGTTTGTTCTTTCCTGTGTGGTTCAGCGTGGCTGCGCATGACCCGTTATGCACTGGGCCATGGGTGACCCACACCTACACAAGGAGTTATATTACAACAGTTGAGCAGCGAACCAGACTTGAGATCGAAAAGGTGCTGTGGAGCATGTGGGAGGGCAGATGCAGCATCGAACAATTTATTAAAGCAGCTGCATCAGCTGTGCCATCCTGAAAACAGCTGTTCCTGTCTATTTTGAAGTCTTTTTCTTTCATAATCAAGATCCAAAGCATTTTTGCAGCCCTATCGTCATGCAGTGAGCCATTATTAACCGAGCATCTAGCATCTTTTTTTTTAACTCCCTGCTTGTAGTGCAAAAGCACCCTTTTAGTTTTGCATGATTTTTACAACGGAGCACCGCAGCGTTGGAGATAATTTCTTGTCAGCATGTAATAAGCCACCACAGTCATGAATATGAAGACTTGGGGCACCACATTTGGGTATACATCCATGAAGCTGAGATCAGGTAACAGACTTACTGGTTTATGTGCACTGAGCCCAAACAATTATAGAATTACCTTCTTTAAAACCAAGGATTCTTTCTCAAGTTTTAGATATGGATCAGTGGTGGGATTCAGCCAGTTCGACCTATTTAGGAGAACCGATTGGTAACTTTCTAAGAAGTTCGGAGAACCAGTCCTTGGAAGTAATCTTATTTTGTTTCTTTCCACTTTACAGGGCTAATCCTGTAAGGAAGGCAGGAAGGAATCATTCTAGTGTTGTTTCTAGCTTAATCTTTATTGGCCTGCTTACAGAAATTGCCTCTCCGGTTAACTCTTATGACATTGTAACAGCTAAGGTGAAGCACCCATCAACGTGAGTGATGTTAAGTTGGCCACAGCCACACAGTCACATGACCACCGAGCCCCACCTACCCAGGTGGTCATTAGGGCAGAGAACTGGTTGGTAAATTATTTGAATCCCACCACTGGTATACATCCATGAAGCTGACATCAGGTAGCAGATTGATTGGTTTATGTGTACTGAGCCCAAACAATTAGCAATAGCAATAGCAGTTAGACATATACCGCTTCATAGGGCTTTCAGCCCTCTCTAAGCGGTTTACAGAGTCAGCATATTGCCCCCAATAACAATCCGGGTCCTCATTTCACCCACCTCGGAAGGATGGAAGGCTGAGTCAACCTTGAGCCGGTGAGATTTGAACAGCCGAACTGCAGAACTGCAGTCAGCTGAAGTAGCCTGCAGTGCTGCACTCTAACCACTGCGCCACCTCGGCTCTACCTCGGAACTACCTTCTTTAAAACCAAGGATTCTCTCCTACGTTTTAAATACGGATGGTATGTACTGTACACCGATCAGACATTACAATTGCAGATTCATCCATTTTTGCGTTTTGGTTCAAAAATAGGGATCTGATGCAAGGATCCTAAGGAAACCATATTGTTATTTCACGGGATCTACCTGATACTATCGCATTGTAGTTTACATCCATTTGGAAGCAATGAGCCATCATAGTAATTTCCTCCATTCCGGTGAGGGGAAAAAATCCACAACATACATTAGAACCTAGGTTTTTTTTTTATGTGAGCCAAAATTATTGTCAATATAAAGGTCATTACAAGTAGCCTAGCATGAGTGACAGCAGTGATGATGTTTCTTTAAAAACGTTGTCTTGTCATTATTGAGCGGACTCTGCTTTGATTTACAGGAATGATTGGAACCTATTTCCTCAGCACTCCCGTATTTCACCAAGCACTCCCTTGTTTGTACTAACTATATTTCATATATAAAGATCTACATTTTTTATTTCTTATTTCTTATCAAAATTTATATGCTGCCCAATCCCGAAGGACTCCGGGCGGCTGACAAAAAAGAAGAAAAAAAAGAGAGAAAAAGACAGTTTAAAATTAGAAAACCACATGCATTCATTCTAATCGGGGCTGGACCTCAACAATGAGGTCAACAGCCCCAGGCCTGCCGGAACAGCCCCGTTTTTACAGCTTTCCTGAAGGCCATGAGAGTGGGTATGGTCTGGATCTCTGGGGGTAGCTGATTCCAAAGTCGGAGCAGCCACAGAGGATGCTCTCCTCCGGGGGCCCGCCAGCCGACACTGTCTGGCTGACGGCATCTGAAGGAGGCCCAATCTGTGGGATCTTACCGGCCGCTGGGAGGTATGTGGCAGCAGGCAGTCTCGAAGGTACGCTGGCCTTAAGCCATGTAGGGCTTTAAAGGTAATAACCAACACCTTGAATTGCATCCAGAGACCAAATGGTAGCCAGTGCAGCTCGCGGAGGACAGGTGTAACGTGGGTGTACCTCGGTGCACCCAATATCGCTCGCGCGACTGCATTCTGGACTAGCTGCAGTCTCCAAATGCTTTTCAAGGGTAGCCCCATGTAGAGCGCATTGCAATAATCCAGCCTTGAGGTGACAAGGGCATGAGTAACCATTTGAAGTGCCTCCCGATCCAAATAGGGCCACAATTGGTGCACCAGATGAACCTGAGCAAAGGCCCCCCTGGTCTTATGCTCAAGTTTGTCTCAACCTTCCATTCTTCCCAGGTGGGTAAAAAGAGGACCCAGCTTGTTGGGGGCAATAGGCTGTAATACTCTGTAAACTACTTAGAGAGGCTGTAAAATTACTGTGAAGCTGTATATAAGTCTAAGTGCTATTGCTGTTGCTATTATAGAAGCATACAGTGGACAACATGAATGTTGCAGGCAAGCACAACGCTAAGCAAGCAGATAGAACCAGAGGGGTAATTCCATCTGATGGTGGTTTTATTATTATTTATTATTATTTATTAGACTTATATACCGCTTCATAGGGCTTTCAGCCCTCTCTAAGCGGTTTACAATTTTTTTTAGCAAATTGAGTCAGCAACTTGCCCCCACAGTCTGGGTCCTCATTTCACCCACCTCGGAAGGATGGAAGGCTGAGTCGACCTTGAGCCGATGAGATTAGAACCACTGAACTGCAGATAACAGTCAGCTGAAGTGGCCTGCAGTATTGCACCCTAACCACTGCGTCACCTCGGCTCTTTATGATTATCTCATGTAAAAATCACATTATGCAACAACCATGTTCCTCATTTTGGGTCACTGTTGTATGAAAAATGATTGATTCCAATCATTACGATAGTTTCCTTCCATGCAAAAAAAGCAGGTTATCCATTTCATCAAGCCAGGTTTTTGTATCACAACAGCAACAAAAATAGTGTTGCCTCTATGATTGTAATTGGTCACTGCATGTAGATAGCTGTGCTCTGTGGTTTGATGATGGTTTCATGTAGAATTGATTGTAAAATCATGGGAAGCCAGAAAGCTTATATCTTGGATTCACATTTTTTATAGAACGGTGATGCCAAAAACTGGCATTAAACTGTTTAGATCCAGCATATGCAGGCAAACAGTTATTTTGTGTTGATCTATCATAAAACAATATAAAATCAAAAGGATTGTGCTTCAGAGCCATATTTTTATATCATGGCAGTACCAAAACATGTTAATTGTGTCATCCTGATGGCTAACTCTAGGCACATAGATGGAGCTGGAGATTTCTTTCTGAGATTTGTTTATATTCATATGACAAAAGAAATCGGGGTTGGAATGAGAAAGAAGTTGCAGAATGCTGCAAATTTCTCTCAGAAGTGATGGAGAGCAGGAACCTATTGATAATAAGAGCCGAGGTGGCGCAGTGGTTAGGGTGCAGTACTGCAGGCCACTTCAGCTGACTGTTATCTGCAGTTCAGCAGTTCTAATCTCACCGGCTCAAGGTTGACTCAGCCTTCCATCCTTCCGAGGTGGGTGAAATGAGGACCCAGACTGTGGGGGTGATATGCTGACTCTGTAAACCGCTTAGAGAGGGCTGAAAGCCCTATGAAGCGGTATATAAGTCTAACTCAGTGTTTCTCAACCTTGTCAACTTGAAGATGTCTGGACTTCAACTCCCAGAATTCCCCAGCCAGCGAATGCTGGCTGGGGAATTCTGGGAGTTGAAGTCCAGACATCTTCAAGTTGACAAGGTTGAGAAACACTGGTCTAACTGCTAACTGCTATAATGTTAATTATAAAATTTGACCATCTTAAATTTAGCATAATAATTGCTCCCCAAAGGTGAATTGCTCCTGGTTCGGCCCAGTTTAACCAGGCCTGTGAGACCCAGGCCTGAATTCCACTGAACCGGCAGCAACCCAGGCCTGCCATGCCCCTGAACCGGTTCCCTCACAGCGGCTGGGCCGCCGCCATTTTGGTTTTTAGTGACTGCGTTTGCGCAGTTCACTGTAAATTGTTTTGCGCATGCACGGAGAACAATTTACATGGAACAGCGCACACGCGCAGTTGCACGCGGGTTGCAAACTGATAGTAAAAACGGCAGCAACCCACTGCTGTTGCTCCCATATCAACAATCATTTAGTCATTTCATTTCAAGGACGTTGAACTTGGCATCTTTGAAACTTTTCATTGTTGAAAAATGAAGTACTGGTACTGTATGTACGTGTATTGTATTGTATTGTATTGTATTGTATTGTACTGTACTGTACTGTACGTATGTATGTATCAGTGACGTGCGGTGAGCTTTATGGCTGGTGAGGCAGCTTTTTAGACTTGTGGACTTCAACTCCCAGAATTCCACAGCCAGGCATGCTCAGTTCCGATTTAAAGCGACAGCATTTCCCCCCCCCTTGCAAAATAAGCTTGCCTTCATTCTTTTTCTTCTCCCTCCCCCTCCTTCCTCCCTCTCTCCCTCCCTCCCCCCTCTCTCAAACAGACACACGCACACAGAGAAGTTGGATCCCTCTCTCACTCACTCACTCACTCACTGTCAAACAAACACAAACACAGAAGTTGGATTGGATATATTCTCCAAAGGCTTGAAAACAGCTCCTCTGCCATACCCCCTCCCCTTCCCCTGCTGCCTTCCGACCGGAGCCTTTGATTGCAGGTGAAGCCGCGTTGCCTTTTCAAACTTGTAATCAGTGAAGCTGGGCTTATATACTTTTATCCAGCTGTGTGTGTGTGTGTCTGTGTCTGTGTGTCTGTGTTTGTGTTTGTGTGTGTGTGTATGTCTGTTTGAAAAGGCAACGTGGTTCTGCCAGAGCTCTGAGTCAGACTGAGCTAGTTGCTCCCAGAGAACTCTAAAAAAGCCTCTAAAAATGCCCTCTATAGGAGGCAAGAGAACACGTGCCTCCTTTGCATACGAAATTTTTCGCTTTTTAACCCTTGCTTAACTGTTAAAAGGCGAAAAATTGCTTATGCACTGGAGGCCTCTAGTTCTCTCGCCTCCTCCTATAGTTAACACTAAGCACTGTTCCAAGTCACTGTGACTTAGAATCTGGCAGCAACTATCTTGGCTTTAATTATTTTTTAAAAATTCTTTAAAATTCTTTCCTTTTCCTCATGACTGGTGAGGCCACGCCTCCCCTGCCTCTAGTGACTGCACGTCCCTGGTATGTATGTATGTATGTATGTATGTATGTATGTATGTATGTATGTATGTTGGATGTATAGGGAAGCATTGGAGTTTCATCATTCTGTGTATTTATTTCGCTTTGTAAAATGCCCTAAACTTTAAATTTATATTTCAAACAAACTAAACTAAGTTTTAAGATGTACATTTTGGAGGATACCTGTCATAAACAAATAATGTGTTTCTTTTAAAAGGGCCCTTCTGATCTACTTACACACAGCCTTATGTTAAATCTTGAAGACTCCGGTGAATAAAGATTCTTGAACGCAAATTTAAGTGGGTTGATGGGATTTGGGGTGGTGAGTGAGAAAATCAGATTAGCAGGAATATCCTGAAAATGTTTTCCAGGTGCCTTGGTTGCGATGGAGAGGGAAGTGGCCTTTATTACTGAGTCTTGGGGGCAGATGATTGATGTAGAATTGGATATACTGCCATACAATTTGTGTTGTGTAGCATAGCAATCAGGGGTGGGTTTCAAAAATTGTTCGAACCACCTCTGTGGGCGTGGCCTCCTTTGTGGGAGTGGCTTGCCGCCCATGTGACCGGATGGGAGTGGCTTGCCGCCCATGTGACCGGATGGGAGTGGCCTGCCACCCATGTGACCTGGTGGGAGTGGCCAAGACGATGTTATTACTAGATATTACTAATTACTAGATATTATTAATATTACTAGATCATTATTAATGCATAGATAACTGTGGGACATTACACACCCACCCACACCCACAAACTATGACAGTGCTAGGAAAACACCAAAAAAATAAAAATCCCCCCCCCCCCCCAAAAAGAAAGACTGCCAATGAAACCAGTTTTTTTTTTCCTAAGCCTAAGAACAGGAAAGACAAAGTCACTGGAATAAAAACCATCAAGGCAATGTGGAAAATTATAAAGGACAGGCACTCACAGAACCATCAACCACCTCAGAATTACCTAAACAAGTAAGGTGACCAGATTTTCAGATTGGTAAAGAGGGACACCATTGACCGTGGGGGGGGGGAGCTAGGCCGCGGCAGTTACTGCCAGCCTGCGACCTTGCTAGGGATGTCTGGTCACCTTAATTATATACATCCTCTCTCTCTATCCATCCATCTGTCTATCTGACTGCCTATCTAGTTATGGTATCCCTCTCCCTCTTTCCCCCCTCTCTTTCTCCATCCATCTATCTGCTTGCCTACCTATCTCTCTCTCTTTCTCTCTATCCATCCGTCTATCTGCCTGCCTATCTGTCTATCTAGTTATGGTCTCTCTCTCTCTCTCTCCCTCTCCCTCCCTCATTATCATCTATCTCAGTGTTTCTCCACCTTTTTATAAAAATATTTTTTTATTTTTTTTGTTACATAGACGACACATACCCACAACAATAAAAACAAAACAAAACAAAAAGAAAAAAAACCCATCATCACATATAGCATGTCGTTTGGTTACAAGTGTTTTAACATTTATCATTCTTATACATTTATTATTTCATTTAATAGGTTATAATATACAGTTTGGGTTGCTTTGTTTACCATCCCTTCCTCCTGTTATAACACCACCTTATTTTCCCTTTCTTTTCTCCCTTCCTCCCTTCTCTACTTTCTTCCTTCCTGCTCTCCTTTCCCTTCCTTCTTCCTGTACCTTTCTCCTACTCCTGCTCTTCCTCATCCCCTTCCTACCCTCTCTCCTCCTCTTTCTCTCCTTTCCATCCTCCTCTCCTTACCTCTTTCTTTTCACCCTCCCTCCCTTCTCTACTTTCCTCCTTCTTCCTCTCCTTCCCCTTCCTTCTTCCCTTCCCTTTCTCTTACTCCTGCTCTTCCTCTTCCCCTTTCTACCCTCTCTCCCCCTCTTTCTCTCCTTTCCATCCTCCTCTCCTTACCTCTTTCTTCTTTCCCCCATCTTCCTTTCATTCTCTCCTCCTTTCTCCCTTTCTCCCAACTCCCTTTCTGGGAGTTGAAGTCCACACACTTTCAAGTCTCCAAGGTGGAGAAAGACTGATCTATCTAATTCATATAATTATTTCTCCCTCTCTTTTTCACTCTCTTTCCAGCGCACACACGCAAATGCATAGGGCAGCCCACCTCACACACAGGTAACTCCGGGCAGTTTACGGGAAGAGGACAGCCGACCACTCAACCACGCGGGGGGGGGGGGAGGATTTCGCCAAGAAAAGTTAACTTTCCTGCGAAAGGGGCCGGCAGCCTCTCAGCTCTTCCCGGCCGGGAAGACCTCCCCCCACTTCCACTCCTGCGACCCTCCTCCCGCCTCCTCGGAGCTTCAAGCAAGCTAACTGGGAAGGCTGGGGAAGAAGAAGAAACAGAGGCGCGAGGTCAGCGGTCCTTGGGGGCGTGGCGGAAGCCCTGCAAAAGCGCTCCTTTCCCAGCTCGGCTGCCGTTGTTGCTGCTCATGGCAGAAGGGGAGGAGGAGGAGGAGGAAGAGAAAGCAACGGGGCGATCCCTGCAGCCGCCGACGCGGGAAAGGTGCGCTTTGACAGGGCTGCCACAGCCCTGCAAAAGCGCCCCTTTCCCAGCTCGGCTGCCGTTGTTGCTGCTCATGGCAGAAGGGGAGGAGGAGGAGGAGGAAGAGAAAGCAACGGGGCGATCCCTGCAGCCGCCGATGCGGGAAAGGTGCGCTTTGACAGGGCTGCCACAGCCCTGCAAAAGCGCCCCTTTCCCAGCTCGGCTGCCGTTGTTGCTGCTCATGGCAGAAGGGGAGGAGGAGGAGGAGGAAGAGAAAGCAACGGGGCGATCCCTGCAGCCGCCGATGCGGGAAAGGTGCGCTTTGACAGGGCTGCCACAGCCCTGCAAAAGCGCCCCTTTCCCAGCTCGGCTGCCGTTGTTGCTGCTCATGGCAGAAGGGGAGGAGGAGGAGGAGGAAGAGAAAGCAACGGGGCGATCCCTGCAGCCGCCGACGCGGGAAAGGTGCGCTTTGACAGGGCTGCCACAGCCCTGCAAAAGCGCCCCTTTCCCAGCTCGGCTGCCGTTGCTGCTGCTGTGGGCGGAAGGGGAGGAGGAGGAAGATAAAGCAGCGGGGTGGTCCCTGCAGCCGCCAAGGCAGGAAAGGTGCCCTTTGACAGGGCTTCCTCTCCGGAGAGGTGTTTTTTAAAAAGAAAAACCCTGCAGGCACCCAGCGACAGGGGCTAGGAACCCGGAAGTTAATTACTTCCGGGTTCACTGACGAACCGGATCGCAAGAACCGGTGCGAACCGGTAGGAACCCACCCCTGATAGCAATTTAAAGGTTTAGGGACAGTTTAAGATTCCAGATTATGTCTGAGTAAAGGGATAGAGACTTTGGAAGCTCACTGTATTGGTATTCCCTTACTTTCCCTTTGACTCACTAGGTTAGGAATGGAGAGTAACATAAAACAGATGCTTTTAAGCAGAATGACTACTGCTATTACCAGTATTAAGGGAATATCTTAGTGTTTTTACTATGTAGTAAATTTCAAATGCACTATGCTTCGGGACCTACAGTGATCCATATAATTATAAATTTCTTCAGACCTCTTTATGACAAATGGATTTGCACAATTCAGGAATAAGCCGGTAGGAAAATATTTTTCAAACAATATTAACATTAAGAGTACAAATTTGCAATAATTAATGGTTTGGAGATGTGAATTATTCACAGAAACAGAACAATGCAGTTTTCAGTGTGCATTTTTTTTTGATGTTTGGACTTTCCAGACAAGGCCAACTGAAGCTGAAATAAATTCAGTATGTAGGATGCTGACATCCACAAAATTTTAATTTTCCCCCCTAAACTTCACGTGGAGTGATTGCAACAAATATGCAGCCATTGTTAGCAACCTAATGAATGCTTTAGTGGGAAGAAATTATTTTCCATAAACAAAGTGGGTTAAAAGATTGATTGGTGCTTTTCGTGTCATCCTGTTGTCATTTCTGGTTAACAGGGTTCACTTTGGGGTTTCTCGGAGAGGAAGTGTATTGTGTCAAAATTCTGCAACACGTTTTACTTTATAGTAACTACTAAGTTTCTTAAAACACCTTAACTACAATTGTCACCCAAGTAAATGCATCTCAGTCAATCAGTCAAGTTAGCCAAAATTACTTTAAATGGCATTAGTTTTTCAAACTAGATAGTGGGATTCTAATGAAAAGCAGAAAAAAGAAAGGACGATGACAGATAGACAAATGAGAAAATAAATACAGTAATGTGCCTTCTCTTCAAATATAACACATAAGTTATTAAATGTTAGGCTTCAATAACACATTACACTACAGCAACGTGTGATATTTTGTTGTTGGTTCTTCACTGTTAAATCTTACAAGCCATTTTAAACTATTTAGGAAAGATAGAGTATACATTTTAATTAGTTAATTGTGAAAAAAAATATTACTTCAGATGAATCTGCTTAATGCTAAGGCTGATTTTCAGTTGAGAATAAATCCTAAAAATGAAATAGATGACAAATGTTTTTCAATCCAGTTTCGGTTAAGTCCTCATGATGTGCTGAACTTTGCATATTCTTGTGACTTTTTTCAGCTGACTGGATACAGCCATATTGCAAAAGTTGATGATATGTGCAGAATAAGCTATTAGAATAATTATATTATGAAAATTAAAATTATTGTTTTATATAAGCATGAATAGAGCTTCGTCAGACAAGTTAGGAAACATCAGAATGTTAGAATATTTTTAAAAATTACACAGGGGCAAACAAAATTCAGTCTGTTGGATTTAGTTACTTAATGAATTTATACTAGGGATCCTTAACATTTTGGCGCAGGTGGGAATACTGGGAAATAGTGAAAATATTTAAATATTCTTGCAAAATATATTTTGTGATAGGAAAGTTGTGCCAGTTTAATTTTTGTCTCAGGCAGCTGATATTACTTGGAAACTGAGTAGTACACGAGTAATACATGGATGATAGCAGTATTTATAACCACAATTGAACCCAGAATTTTAGTCATAGGTTGTTATAATCAAATGGGTCAGCATATAATAACAATCATAGTATAACAGCTGAACTGCATTGTGTTGGAATTGGCTTGATTTTGTGACCATATTTATGATGGTTATGAAGCAAATCACCATGGTTGTTGAGTGAATCCATGATTGTTAAGCAGTAAATGCTGGTTTTCTGCAAAAATGTTGGAAATCATGGTGATTGCAGTACCCTGCAAATGGTCATAGCAATAGCAATAGCAGTTAGACTTATATACCGCTTCATAGGGCTTTCAGCCCCCTCTAAGCGGTTTACAGAGTCAGCATATTGCCCCCACAGTCTGGGACCTCATTTCACCCACCTCGGAAGGATGGAAGGCTGAGTCAACCTTGAGCCGGTAAGATTTGAACCGCCGAACTGCTGAACTGCAGTCAGCTGAAGTAGCCTGCAGTGCTGCATTTAACCACTGCGCCACCTCGGCTCATAAATGAGAGCTGGTTGCTGCTAACTCAAAATGTGTTTATGTGACTGTGGGAGGTAGAGTACCAGAGGTGGGTTCCTAGCAGTTCGCACCTATTCGGTAGAACCGGTTCATCAAATCTACCGGTTAGAAGAGGTTCCACCAGTGGACCCGGAAAGCAGGCCACACCTACAGAAGAGGTTCCAAAATTTTTTGAAACCGACAACTGTAGAGTAGTGACTGATGGAACTTTGGAATCGATTCATAAGAACCTCTTTGGAGGTGGAGAGACTTTCCCGGGCAAGTTTGAGCAGAGTGGGGCAGCAGGCAATGAGATGTGTGTGCGTGACCCATCCAAAGATCATGGCAGCACAGTAGCAGCCTTTTCAGCATGTTCAAGACCCCCGGTAGTTTTTTGCAGACTTCAGCCATCTGCAGTTGCCAGGAAATGGCTGGCAAAGAGGTGGCAGCTGGGAGTCTCATCGAAAAAGAGAGTTTGCCTTCCGGAATCCGGACCAGCCGCTGTGGGAGGAAGGTAAGCCTAAAGAACGAGGCGGTCGTAGGGGAGGAAGCAGGATTAGGGTTGGGGTCTCATGAGGAGCAGAAACAGGACTGGCGAAGGGAGAGCGGGTGGCATGCAGGAGGAGGCCTTTGACAGATTAGGCCAGGCCTGAGCAGAAAATAGGTAGATAGGTAGAAATTCATTTTTTCCCCTACTGGGTTCTGTGGGCGTGGCTTGGTGGTGGCGGGGTGTCATGCAGTGGTGGGTTTCAAAAATTGTTCGAACCTACTCTGTGGGTGTGGCCTCCTTTGTGGGCGTGGCTTGCCACCCATGTGACTGGATGGGAGTGGCTTGCCACTCATGTGACCGGATATGAAATTATGCATTAGTACTGAGGTCGGTCCAAGTAGCTGTTCAGAAACTCTGGCATTGAAGCGCGCAAGTCTTAAAGCTGTCAAGTTACAAGACCCTTGCACCCCTAACCCTTTAGAAAAAAAACCTAGGTCTTCAAACCTGACAGCTTTAAGACTTGTGGACTTCAACTCCCACAATTCCTCCTCCAGTCATGTTGGCTCAGGAACTCTGGCATTGAAGCACGCAAGTCTTAAAGCTGTCAAGTTACAACATCCTTGCACCCCTAAACCTTTAGCAGTGGTGGGTTTCAAAAATTTTTGGAACCTCTTCTATAGGTGTGGCCTGCTTTCCGGGTCCACTGGTGGAACCTCTTCTAACCGGTCCGGTAGATTTGACGAACCGGTTCTACCGAATAGGTGCGAACTGGTAGGAACCCACCTCTGGTGTCATGTGACAGTGGGCATGACCGTGAGTGACATTGAGATGGCCATGCCCACTCAGTCACATGACACACCCACAGAACCGGTAGGAAAAAAATTTGAATACCACCCCTGGTCATAATAATAGTACATTATGACTGAAATGCCATCCTTACTTTTCAACTTCTGAATTAAACGCATCGGTCACATTTTTTGCTTGCTTCGTCTTTTGCCCTCCCTCCTTCGATGAATATTTCATGGCCATTCATGGGGGCTTGATTGATTAATAGATTGGAGTTATATCTTGCTCATTATATTGTTGTTTTAGACGTTTTGTGGCATTTGTGTATTTATACCTTAGTAATTTGCCCTAGGAATGTTAATTTGGCATTGAAATACCAAGCCTACATTTCAGAATTAAAAGATACTGAATAGAAAACTTTCAAGCCTTCTGAAGAAATATAATTTATTGTAGTACACAAAGGAATGTGCCACCACCAGCAACTCAAGCCAACAATTCCATAAATTGTGGTAAAAGAATTTTTCTATGCTAATTAATACATTTGCATAACATTTACATACTTTGCATATTTGTTACTTGCTATGTGTACATTGTTATGGTTTTATTTGATGATTTGCAATTAGTTGGATTTTTCCTTTTGATATTTCATACAGGATGAGCTAGACAACCAAATTAAGATCAATAGATACCATAGATTCTATCTTTCTTTTCTTTCTTTCTTTCTTTCTTTCTTTCTTTCTTTCTTTCTTTCTTTCTTTCTTTCTTTCTTTCTTTCTTTCTCTCTCTCTCTCTCTCTCTCTCTCTCTCTCTCTCTCTCTCTCTCTCTGACACCTTTTAACAATGATTTTTAATGGTTCCTGTCTCCATTTTTCAAACAGAACTGAAATGTTAACAGATAACCATCACTCTCCACATCTTGTCCAAGTAATCGCTCTGGACCCCACTTCAATCAACTGAGTTTTCTAGATATCCTTTGCACATTTTCAGTGTTCTTTTAACATCTTTAGCATTGTGTGCATATGGAATTGGAAGTAATGCAACAAAGTCTTTGATTGATAGAATGTAGTTTGTCAGTTTATACGTATATCACTTTCGCAAACCAAAGCTGGTTTTATCATTAGGTAGAAATGAAGTACCTTCTTCATCGGGTGGAATTTGTTGGGGCAGGGAGAAATTGGCCTGATTTATGGTAGGGGGTGCACTGAAATAATGTATCGGTGAAATTGCAGCATAGATTCTTCTTTTTATGCCATCCAGCAAATACACTGAGCTGGTCCTGCACTGAATTGTGATTCGAATTTGCAAAGAATTTCTGTGCAAAATCCCACCTTCACCGAATAACAGAAAATAAATTATTTTTGTTTGCATCCATCAGGTGCCTTATTCTGCTTTTGTATATTGAAACAGGTTATTGTTTCCTATCAATGGGCTTTTGGGCATTCAGCTACTAATCCAACTGGCAACAGATACTTGCACAAGCCAATCGCTGGAAAAGCAGGGCAATTATCGGTGTGCATTTGATTTGCACATGGTGTGTGAGGAGAAAAAAGTGCATCGCTTAAATGGGAGTCCTATTAACCAGTGCAAAGAACAGTCCTCATCCAGAGGCAAAAAAAAAACCCCAATTCACAAAGGTTAGAAATCATTTCAGAGGATAGATGGGGGACTGGTGTATTAATGAGTGGAATACCTATGGAGGCCTTTTCTCTGAGCAGAACCATTACTTCATTACCATGTCAATTCTGGGAAAGGCCTCTGATTTAACACAGCAGTTGGCTGAATCCATATGGAGCTGATGAACCTTTGAATGAATAGTGAATGGAAAAACTGCTGGAATCTGCTTTCAGTTTTTGTTCCCAGGATGACCAGCGTAATAGACCTAAGAGCTATGCAGCACAGATGGTGTAAAGGAAAAAAAATTTACAGGCTTTAAATTTAGTTTCTTCTTCTGCATTGTCCCCCCACCCACTTTTTTTCTTCTCCTCTGTGTGCCTCAGCAGAAATCCCTGTCCCAATGTTCCTCTCCCCCAATTTCTGGATGTTACAGACAACCATTTTACCATCCTGCTTATATCCAAAGCCTACAAAGGTAATGTGGTTAATTAGGGTTCACCGTGTGGTATTTGATAGGTTAAAGGCTTGATAAATGATCATCTGTGTACCTACCCTGTATTACAAGGGGGGCGGGAACAACAAAAAAGATATTTATTTACAGTGTTTCCCCGAAAATAAGACAGGGTCTTATTTTCTTTTGACCATCAAAATAAGCGTGGCACGACAAAACCGCGCTCGACTAAAGCGCGCCCGATTAAACCGCATCGCTGACGTCATCAGCAGGGCGACAACAGCAAGCGCGGAGAAAGAAGGGCGGTTTAAATAGCGCTTTGAAAGCAAGCCGATTCAAGTTAAGGTAAGGGTTAGGTTTAGGGTTAGGTTAAGGGTTAGGGTTAGGTTTAGGGTTAGGTTAAGGGTTAGGGTTAGGTTTAGCGTTAGGTTAAGGGTTAGGTTTAGGGTTAGGTTTAGGGTTAGGTTTAGGGTTAGGTTTAGGGTTAGGTTAAGGGTTAGGTTTAGGGTTAGGTTTAGGATTAGGTTTAGGGGGTTTAGGTTTAGGTTTAGGGGTTAATTTTAGGTTTAGCTTTTACAGCGTGCTTTTTTCTCCGCGCTGTTGTCGTGCTGTGATGACGTCAGCTACGCGGTTTCGTCGAGCAATAGCAATAGCAGTAGACTTATATACCGCTTCATAGGCCTTTCAGGCCTCTCTAAGCGGTTTACAGAGAGTCAGCATATCACCCCCAACAATCTGGGTCCTCATTTTACCCACCTCGGAAGGATGGAAGGCTGAGTCAACCCTGAGCCGGTGAGATTTGAACCGCTGACCTGCTGATCTAGCAGTAGCCTGCAGTGCTGCATTTAACCACTGCGCCACCTTGGCTCTTTAGTCGAACGCGGTTTTGTGGTGGAACACAAAATAAGCACTTGGCCTTATTTTTTGGAGAGTTCTTATTATTTTTGAGGTGCAGGAGGCGGCAAGTGTGGTCACCTCATGACTGCTACTGTGTTGCAATATTTTTGGGGAGGGCTTATTTTCAGGGGAAGGCTTATTTTAGCGCATGCGCTCAAAAGCCCGATTGGGCTTATTATCCGGAGAGGTCTTATTTGCGGGTACCTTAGAAACAGTAAGGCCAAACTCTGATCAGCAAGCGTTAATTTTTTTTAATAAAAAAAAAATTAAAACAACTATATTTTGGAATGCAGCATTATTTCAGGGTAAAAAATTATTTTGGCTTTTACTGGATCAGAACAACCAGGACACAAAGCAAGATGGGAATTCTGTGACTGTCTTCCATTCTCCCTGCTGTATAAAATGTGCAGATGTCTCCCATGTCCACGCAGGGTTACATGCTTTCAAGTTTGGCGCCTCATTGCGAGTGCCAATAAGAGTAAATCAAAAAGCTATCTGATCTTATCTGGTTTCTTTTCTGCCTTGGGAATTTAGAAGAGATATCTCAAGAGATGACAAAAATGGTATTGGACAGGAAGAGGAAATTTTCTTATTGCTGTTCACGACAGTGGTGAGATTCAGCCGGTTCGCACCTATTCGGGAGAACCGGTTGGTAACTTTCTAAGCAGTTCGGAGAACCGGTTGTTGGAAGAAATCTCATTTTGTTTTTTTCACTTTACAGGGCTAATCCTGTAAGGAAGACAGGAAGGAAACATTCTGGTGTTGTTTCTAGTCTAATTATTATTGACCTGCTTACAGAAACTGCCTCTCCAGTTAACCCTTATTACCATTGTAACAGCTAAGGCGAAGCGCCCATCGACCTGAGTGACACTGATGTGGCCACGCCCACATGATCACATGACCACGGAACCCCGCCTACCCAGCTGGTCATTAGGGCAGTAATGGTTGGTAAATTATTTGAATCCCACCACTGGTTCACGATGATCACCTTGAAATGCTAATATACCTTTGTTTGTGTGGCTCCCATGGATACAGCCCTCATCCTCAAAAAAAGAGAGGAGGAAGAACCATTGCATGCACCATGGATCAAGGAAACATATTTCTTCGGCAGCAAAGCCTATGAAATGATACGGAAATCTCTGTGGTAACCTTGCTGGTGGAGACAGAAGAAACAATAAAAATGACCCGTAATTTTGATAAAATGTGGCATGTATTACAAGGCAGCTCTGTTGAATTAAGGTAAAATTAGAATTTCACAACTCTTTGTATTGGATATGGTGCAATTTTATTTCTTTTCTTTCAAAATTTAGGACTGAAAAAGCCCAAATTGAAGGGAGAGGGATCTATTCTTTTTTTTTTTTAAGTCAGTGGTCTTTTTTTAAAAATTTTTTGATGGAACCCATTTGAACAATGGATTCCTATTAACAAGCTCCTATTCAGTGTATCTCTGTTCTCTGGTTTCAAAGCGTGAGCCTGAGAATGGATGCTTTATTACGGATTTCAGAGACAGCGAGCTTGATTTCTTAGCTTGCTACTTTTGCTTAAGGTGCATCCGTATTATTATTGCACACATTTGACTGAGAATTAATTTGCACTGGAAATTCTTGGTGGCAGTATTTCTAAAGTCACAGGGGAAACATGAGGGTGGGAAATAAATTAAGGCTGCAACACATATTTGATTTCCCATCCCGCAAATTATTTTAATAGTGCACAACATAATTCTTTTTTGTCCTTCCACCTTTGCCTCTAAAAGTTTGAATTTACCCCATAAACATTCTCTAAAATTTGCCTCTAAAAGTTTGAATTTACCCCATAAAAATTCTCTAAAATTTGCCTCTAAAAGTTTGAATTTACCCCATAAACATTCTCTAAAATTTGCCTCTAAAAGTTTGAATTTACCCCATAAACATTCTCTAAAATTTGCCTCTAAAAGTTTGAATTTACCCCATAAAAATTCTCTAAAATTTGCCTCTAAAAGTTTGAATTTACCCCATAAAAATTCTCTAAAATTTGCCTCTAAAAGTTCAAGTTTACCCCATAAAAATTCAAACTGTATGTGCTTGGATTTTGTCTGTGAACCAAACGAAAAATCCTTGTTCTTTTTAGGACTGTGCAGAGTAATTATTTTTGCAAAGTAGGAATGCCCTACTTCAATTTTATTTTGGCAAATCAGGGCTGTTGAGTTTCCTTGATATTACCAAGGCTACTATTACACCGCATAATCAAACCACTTGAAAAAGATTTTGCCATGTTTTGTGACTTGGTCCACTGCCTTCACAATATCTAGAATAGATGATAATTTCTCCTCGAGCACAAATAGGTGCTATCTATCATAACATTCGAGGCTATGAAAAACAATTGCAAGCATGGCTTTGCAGATCAGCTCCAGAAGGTCCTTTGAGGGTAAAGAAATTACAACTCAGATGGTCTCAAATCAAATACAGGGCACATGCAGTCCTCCCTCCTCTCATTCCTGCTTTTTATAGATCTCCGAGGGGCGGAAAAACCCTGTTGATTTAGGAAAAAAGTCAAAGGGACCACCTAGCTTTGTGATCAAAAACATAGGATGTTAATAGCTATTCAGGACTTAAAATATGTTTTTCAAAACATTACATGTTATATAGTGCCATGACTTTTATATTCAATACTGGGTGACAGAATGAGAAATATTAATGTACATGTAGCAACACATCAGCAGAGGACAGATATCTTTTAAAATTCCTAGTGTGACTCATATTGTGGGAATTTGAACAACAGCCATAAGGGTCCATCCCTCTCCCCCCCCCCCCCCGAATCCCAAGCAGATCTCCATAGCTCACAATGATGGATAATTCAATAGAAGAGACTATTTTGTAGCCCAGGGTTAAACTTTGAGTCCTTGGCTGTCTTTGAGGCTGGTTGTTTTCTTGCAGATGTTTCATTATCCAAATAGGTAACATCTTCAGTGCTAGAGTATCTAGCATTAGTTTTATTATCTAACACTGAAGATGTTACCTAGTTGGATAATGAAATGTCTGCAAGAAAACAGCCAAGCTCAGAGAGCACCAAGGACCTTACAGATCAGTGGTGGGTTTCAAAAATTGTTGGAACCTACTCTGTGGGTGTGGCCTCCTTTGTGGGAGTGGCTTGCCACCCATATGACTGGATGGGAGTGGCTTGCCGCCCATGTGACCGGATATGAAATTATGAATTAGTACTTAGGTCAGCCCAAGTAGCTATTCAGAAGTTAGTGGTTAGAAGCAATCGTAAAGCAAGATATGGAATTAAAACCAGAAATATTTTGTTGGCTATTTGAAAGGGAGTATAATATATATTTAATTTTACGCATGTTAGCAGCTGCTGGAATTGTGTTTGCACAACAGTGGAAAACCAGAGATATGTAAATGAATAAATATTACAATGTGCAGGAATGAATAAATTGACAATTAGAATCAAGAAGGCTTTGAATACTTTTTCACGTGGGATTGGTTTTAGCAATTGCCAACTAACGGAAACAGAAATTAGAAATCCAAAAGTATGAAAGAAAACACCGATTATGTAAGGAAAGGTCCCTAAAATGTATAAGGAAATATTACTAGATCATTATTAATGCGTAGATAACTGCGGGACGTTACACACCCACCAGTGGTGGGTTTCAAAAATTTTTGGAACCTCTTCTGTAGGTGTGGCCTGCTTTCCGGGTCCACTGGTGGAACCTCTTCTAACCGGTTCGGTAGATTTGACGAACCGGTTCTACTGAATAGCTGCGAACTGGTAGGAACCCACCTCTGCTACAGATGGATATTGCCTATTGTGTCACTGATATGGAAACAGCTGCAACGTTACTCATTTTTTAAAACTCTCTAATAACGCGAACAGAGATGTGATGAACCTCCCATCCTTCAGATGTGTCAGATCTGCCTTCCTAGTTTAGTTGTAGGGAGGCCGAGATGAGGAAGACTAAACCACAGGCTCCAACTTAGGAGAGGAATTGCAAACATGGGGAGCATCAGCTGTCTTGCGGTTTCTGCCCTTCACTGAACAATATGGAGAGGAACCTAACTGTTGCAGCAAGTGTGGCTTGCCATTGTTTCAGCTTTAAAAGTGACGATTGCCCCCACAATTTTGGCTTTGCACTGGATGAAGATGGTCTTCTAGTTGCATAGTTATCTGTTCTGGCCCCCACTTAGCCTGTCCCAAAACTAAAGTCACACAAAGCTTGCCAAAAGAAAGCCTTTATCAGTCTTGGCTCACGCTGGCTGCGAGCCCAAAATAAACATAGATAAAGTCTCTTGCAAACAAGGGTTACACAGCAGAATGCAGAAACAAAACTCTTACAGCACCAAGTTTTCAAGAAGCAAAATCACTTATCCAAGTGTCTCACAAACTCAAACAGAAACGGAACCGAATTCTCCATAAATGAACGACGAACGTTGACTTCTGCAACCAGGGCGTGGCACCATCAGTCCTTTTATCTCCAGAAGACCACACTAACGAGCCCCAGCTGCATTGTTATTCCTGCATCCCGACTCAACTCACTTCTGCTGAGTCACAACAGTTATCCAATTAGAGTTTTATACTTTGGCGAGTATGTGATGAAGATCTTAAATATCTGTGATTCGGAGCATCGGACCACAAAGCTAGCACAAAGAAGGACACCCTTGGGTGGACTCTTGCTTCTGAATAGACACGTCTAGGATTTCATTGTTGGAAATTTAGTGATTTTGCTCTACATTTTTAACTGCCTGTTAAGCAGAGAGAGATTCTGGCGGTAAGATCCCTCTTCGGCTTCCCTCACAATTTTAAATCAGGAGTGCTACTTATGCTCCTAATTATTACATTTATGATCAAATTTAATAGCGCTTTTAAGAAAGAACAAACCCCCCTGACGGGAAAGTAGCTAAAACGTGTGAGTGGATGGCTGAGTTGATGAGCAGGGGAAATGGGTGTGTATCAGTGGTGGGATTCAATTTTTTTTTTACTACTGGTTCTGTGGGCGTGGCTTGGTGGGCGTGGCATGGCTTGGTGGGCATGGCAGGGGAAGGATACTGTAAAATCTACACCCCAGGGGTGGGTTTCAACCGGTTCGCGGCGGTCCCCGCGAACTGGTTGGTCGGCGAACCTGGAAGTAAGTAACTTCCGGGAACGGCGAAGAGCCCGCCCATCTGCCCGTGCTCCTTATCCGGTTTTGACAAGTTCTGTGCTTCCACACATGCGCAGGATGCATACAGCACCTGCGCAATCCTCCAGGAGCAGCTGGAGCATTGCACAGACGCTAGTACGCATGCGTGCACTGCGCGCGTGCACGAGGACGCCGCCGGCCCCGTTCCAACCAAACCGGTTGGAACGGGGCGAGAAACCCACCCCTGCTCCACCCCCACCTCCATCCCCACTTCCCCATCCAGGGGAAGGATATTGCAAAATCCCTATTTCCTCCCGATCAGCTGGGACTCAGGAGGCAGAGAATAGATGGGGGCAGGGCCATTGACAGTTGATCTTCACCGGTTCTCTGAACTACTCAAAATTTCCGCTCCAGAACTGGTCACAACCTGTTGAATACCACCTCTGGTGGGTATCTTTATGATGGAGAAATCAATTGGTATGTCACTGTACATGTATACATTGTGTATATATGGAGGGGGAGCAAAAGGGGATATTGATTTTGTCTACCTATAATCCTGCCTGGTGACCCAAGCCAACTTTTCCTTAAGAGCAAGATGGGGGGGGGAGGCTAAAAAAACCCCCATTTATCCTAGTATTACTCTTCATATCTCACACCTGATAGCCTTTACCTATTCCAAGAGCTAATTGTATTACACAAATTCATGCTAAACGCATTCCTATGGGAATATTCATACCTGCAATATATTTGGAAAGCTCTAAAAACAGGAATTTAGCTGTTTAGTGGTGACTGGAGGAGGCCGTAGATATGCTTTTGCAATGCAGTGCTGTGGAGGAGATATTCCTTTTGGGGTCTGAACTCCATTTTAAGGGTGCCTGGCTCAAAACAGCCAACAGAAAGAAAAAGATGCTATGCGATGCATTAATATAGGCCAGCACAATATTTTTTAGAAGCTCAGCCATATAAATCTTGAAGGTTAGTAACTCCATTCCAGGCTGACGTATTTTATTAAAAGTCATCAGCTTTCATGAAGTGTAACTCCCTTCATCAGATGGACGGCATCTTTAAACTGATGTAGGATTTTGTGAGCCGATAGTTCATGAAAGCTTATTGTCTTCCTTTTAGAATTTTGGCCTGCCACACTTTCTCTTATTTCATTATGCTGTTTCATTAGTATAGTTGACGGGAGGGGGGAATAGACAGGAGTAGGATTGTGGAATGTATTGTTTTCATTCTTTACTTGAAGCCAAGGTCGTCTTTTGTCTCCGCACTTTTACACCTGACCGGAAGCAGCTGGGTGGAGATGCCAGCGTGGAAGAAGAAGATTGGACCATGTGATGGATTGTGGGTATGGGGACAAGATCATGAACTTTTAACTGGGTGGAATTCTGGTGTAATTTCCAGAATTGGGATTAATGTGCTAAGATGTCTGCTTTATTAAATTGGAACGTTAAGGATCGTTTTGCCTTGGACTCTGATTTAATTCTACATGATACTTGGAACGCTGACACTTATTCCTTTTAATAAAACACATTGGCCTGAATGGGTGTTACAGTACTAACCATCTGATTTGGGGCTACACCAGAGGTGTGTTCCTACCGGTTCGGACCAGTTCAGCCAAGTAGGTAGTAACTCGGCTGAACCCCCGCCCGAACCAGTTCTATCGACACTGTCGCAGGTGCCGCCATTTTGTTTTTTGCTTCTGCGCATCCACAGAAGCAATTTTTTTTTACTTTTTTCTTTACTTTACCCGAAGCACGTCCCTGAGCGAAACGGCAGTAAAAGAAGATGGAACCCACTCCTGGGCTTGTATTTCCTTCTTTAGTGTGCAAAACCAGCTTAGTACGGACTCCCCTCTCCTTGCGTCTCTCACGGCTAAAACGATAGTAACTTACAACTTTTGTGGGGTCATGTTCCTCAATGAGTATGCTCAAAGCTCATCTGTGCAAACCTTGGTGGCTAGAGATACTAAAACTGTACAGAGTGAGGTCTCACTGGTCCTCTGCCTTCAAGCATGTATATAAATATATGTCCAAGTGGCTTGCTAGATTAGATTGGCAAATTGCAGAACTGAGTTGACAGTTTAAAAGGAAAAAAAAAGCCCAGTTTAAGAAGCCGATAGCAGCTGTGGTTAAATTTTCTAAGAAGATCTGCGGAGGTGTTTCGACAGAAGAGAAAAATGGCTTAATGCACATTCTTTATTAGGAAGTGGTAAGTATATTTGTCTCAGTGTAAACCTATTTCTGGAAATGTTGGTTTAATTCTTTTTTCCTCTGGCAGCTAAAATATTTCATTCTGAAGATGTTCTTAGTTTTATCAGAAAAATTGATCTTGTTTTTTTAAATTAGGCTTATATTTTCCTCTTCCTCTTTTTTTTTTTAAATTGCTCATTCTTTTGAATATTGAAAGAATCAAGGCATTGGATTGTCTTTTTAATCTCTACTTGGGAGTTTTCAGTGATTATATTGCCTTTACGCGCCGCAAGTCTTTGCAACTGGTTCAAATACGCATCTTAATTCGGTGTTGCAAGGTCTTAATTGGACTTGCTCCTATATCTTTAAAACGATCTGTGAAATAAATTAAGCAAGTGAAATTTGTCTTGGCGCCTGACCTATCTGATAAGAAATACAACCTGCTAATTTCCTGTTTGTCAGATTGAGGTTAAAGTTATGGAAACAGTGAGCATGCCAGGAAAAAAGTTGATAATAATTTAAGCAATTAAGGAAATGCATATACTCCATTTGGTCAAAAACCTGCTCAGCAAATTAAGGAACATATTTTACACTATTTCATTTTTGCAAATAAGCTTAAGCTATGGCCACATGGCCAGAATTTTAGAGTTAAAGCAATACTCCGCTAATCCTCCAGTAGCGCCTTAATAAAGAATGGTTTAATTCACTTGGCTGATGAGTAGACTATGCTAATAGCTGGATTACAAAAAGACTAACAGCCGTTCTGCCAGCTTTTGTAACTGAGATCAGGTGAAAATCCATGCTGTACTAGCTCAGATGCCTTAGAGGGCACCTTGAACTGAAAGGAGCCTAATTAAAAAAAAAAAAACTAGTTTGACCTCTGTTTTATATCAAGATTAAAAAGTAAAAAATTAGGAAATGTATTGCTACAAAATGCAGCACCAGATAGTTCTTAGCAGATTTTCACCTGATGTACTTAACATATGGATGCAGCTGAGTTATTAAATATTTTATTACAGGGCTATTTCAGCTTGTCCTCCGATATTTTTCTTTTTACATTTCCCATGTTTCAAAGATTAAAGCAGTTCATGGCAATATTCTTGCTACTCAACTTGCTGACTGTGGTTTCTTCTGAATTCTATTGATTGCCCCAAAGGTAGAGATTGGAATAACTCTGGCAAAAAGCCAGTGTAAGGATCAAAATCAAATGAAGTCCATGGATCACTTCTTCATATTTAAGGTGCCCATATTAAGGAAGTATTTTCTTCTAAAGTGTGAGTAATGTAATGTGCAATTTGGCTCCCAACATTCATAAGATGACACAGTCTTAGTTGTCCAGGAAGCAGAGAGGAGAAATAAAGAGAAAAAACTCACAATAAATAAAGCACCCATCCTCCCACCTAATTTTGTCTTGCTTCCATCTTGAAGTAGTCAGATTTGACATGATTCACTAGAACCCCCCCAAACGGACTGTAGGATGGACCGGGAAGAAGAAAAGATCTCTCAGTAGAAGGAAAGAGAAATTGTTGACCTAAAAGAATACACATATAACATGCACATTAAATAAACATTTAATTTGTAATTTATGCAAATTAATTAAATGCAATTAGAAGAATTGTTCTTCTGCCATGTGAAATATGGCAATTTAGCTTTAGGATAATTTGGGGGAACTACCCCAAAGGCTTGACAAGGCGAGCACATACATCTAGAGCCGAGGTGTAGCAGATAGTTACTGATATGATGTTACTACCTTATTTCACTGCACGAACAGGAGTCAGGGGTCAACGCTTTTTCTTTTTCCCTTCTTTTCTACACTCTTCCCTCCCCTATTTTTCCTATTATTTCTTTTTGCATTTTTGCATTCTATACTATAAACTAATAAGAAAGAAAAATCAGCATGGAAAAAAAAAACATTTGCACTGTATTTACATCAACAGCTGTGTACATTACTCCAAGTTCCATATGCTAAGGAAAGTTCAGAATGAAAACAGATCCAGATTTTTTTTTATTCCATTTTTTGAAAATCTGAAAAAAAAGTGCAGCTAAGATAAAAAATATTTATTTAGTTTATGTTATAGTGTGTGTATAAAATGCTTAACTAACCAACCACACAATACCCTTGGCTAGTTTTAACTTTACTACTTTTATGGCTTAGTACATTGTGCAATCACAGTTCTAACCTAGAAATTAGATTAATTCAATAACCAAATTCAGCGTATTGAAGCAGAACAATAAAGTGGACCATATTTGTTTCAGCATCCCTATAACTAATCCCAACACAGCCTTGCGCCAGAGAGATGCCACATTGATTGGACCACTGCAAGAGAACTGAAATGCTGAGTCTCTCCATCAGTTCTGGCCAACTAGATTGGGGGGGGGGTCAAACTCAAGGGTTGTGGGCTGGATCCGGCCCACAAAATCAGGGGTGGGTTCCTACCACTTCGCACCTATTCGGTAGAACCGGTTCATCAAATCTACCGAACCGGTTAGAAGAGGTTCCACCAGTGGACCCGGAAAGCAGGCCACACCTACAGAAGAGGTTCCAAAAATTTCTGAAACCCACCACCGGTCCTTGGATATGATTATTCTACACTATCATGCTCCTATTTATAAAACTCAGTGCCTCTGTGGAAGGTAAGGATGACTACTGCGTTTGTGGTGCAATCAGAACATTGCGTGTGTTGAAGTTGTTTTAACGCAAACCAAAGATGCCTTTTGAAAAACAAGTTTACATCCTATTCTTATGCATGCCAGTGCTGTGTGTGAGGGAATTTAAGGTGGTTCTGATGAGTGTCGTCGGCATCTGATTATTAATTAGACTTATATACCGCTTCATAGGGCTTTCAGCCCTCTCTAAGCGGTTTACAATTTTTTTAGCAAATTGAGTCAGCATATTGCCCCCACAGTCCGGGTCCTCATTTCACCCACCTTGAAAAGATGGAAGCTGAGTCGACCTTGAGCCGGTGAGATTTGAACCGCTGAACTGCAGATCACAGTCAGCTAAAGTGGCCTGCAGTACTGCACCCTAACCACTGCGCCACCTCGGCTCTTCATATCCGGTCACAATGGGCGGCAAGCTACTCCCATCCGGTCACATGGGTGGCAAGCCACTCCCACAAAGGAGGCCACACCCACAGACTAGGTTCAAACATTTTTTGAAACCCACCACTGATGGGGCTGTCCTGGAAACAATGAAGGACTGACCCACGGTTCTTCTGCCAGCAAAAATGGGCTCCCAATCTTCGTTTTCAGCTGGGACAGCCTCCTGCAACCCTCTGCCAGCGAAAATGGAGTTTGGGAGGGTGGCACTCCATTTTCGCTGTCAGGGGGTTGCAGGAGGCCATTGTAGCCGAAAGCGAAGATTGAGAGTCCATTTTTGCTGGCAGAGCACTCAGGCCACCACAGGTGCCCCTGACACAGGCGACATCAAGCTGGCCATGCCTACCCCACCCACACCAAGGTCAAACACAACCCTGATGCGGCCCTCAATGAAATTGATTTGACACCCCTGAACTAGATCAACCACACTGTGTGTTCATTTAAAGTAAGGCAGATTCAGACATAGGCACCACAAAGCACGCTAGAAGGCCACACCTCAGAGTGGGAGGCGATAGTGTGGCTGATCTTAGTCCTGAATTTGTCTTTCATTGTTTGGATTTTTTAAAAAAATCAACCCCTAAATCCATAGCTTTTCCATGTACCTCTGTAGGCTAAATTTATAAAGGGCATTCTGAAGCTGGTAGTTTTAACTTTCATTCATCAATTGCTAGTGAGCTGCAGGAATCAGGAATAGCAATAGCAATAGCAATAGCAGTTAGACTTATCTACCGCTTCATAGGGCTTTCAGCCCTCTCTAAGCAGTTTACAGAGTCAGCATTTTGCCCCCAACAACAATCCGGGACCTCATTTCACCCACCTCGGAAGGATGGAAGGCTGAGTCAACCTTGAGCCTGGTGGGATTTGAACAGCCGAACTGCTGAACTGCAGTCAGTTGCTGCATTTAACCACTGCGTCACCTCGGAATGTTCTAGTCAAGTTGGTATATTATGTAAATCATGCCACCATGGCTTGTTCCACAAGCTATAGTTAGGGCAACAACTTAACTGTGACATGTGAATGCCACAAAAGATGCATCTCCCTCTAAAGGACAAAAACTTTTTAGATATTCTAGCCTGTATCAAAATGTATTTTGATACTATTATTAAACGATGTGTGGGCAGAATCTTGTGCATCAGTCTGAGAACCTTAAGAGGAAAAATAAGATATAAAACTATTAAATAAATGCATTATATAAATACCTTTGGGAATCCTTACACACTGAATGGCAGGAGAGAAATAAAATAAGTATTGCAGATATTAGAAACAAGCCAGAAGATTGAAAATATGGCATTATCGATTGAGCTGTCCTTTTAATGGTTGCTTCAAATCTGTAGACTTTACAGGGCTTCTGTCCTGATTAAAGCACAAATCCCAGGGAAGGAGGAGAACCTTGAATTTATTTCAGTTATTTTCCCACAAACTGAAAAACTTGTGTTCTTTTCTCCAGACTGCTATCAGGTAGCAACTCTGTACGTTGCTAGGATTTCAACACCTAAGATGGCCTCACAAACCCTGTGGACATGGAGCTACTAGATAACAGATTGAATTGGTAAAAATAAGCGTGTGTGTTCTCACGGAACCTGAGAAAATAGCACCTTTGTGTTGTTAACAAAAAAATCTGTTTGTGCCACTCTGGTAATCACTTCATAACTAGTGGGATAGCAGAACATATGTCTCTGAAATAGCGGAACATAGAAGTCTTCTGTACCTCTGCTCCAAAAGAAGAGAGAGAGAGACAGAGAGAAGGAGAAGGAGAGAGAGAGAGAGACAGAGAAACAAAGAGAGAGAGAGGAAAGAAAGAGTAGAGAAAGAGAGAGAAGTGAAAGAGAGAGAAGGAGAGAGAGACAGAGAAAGAGAGAGGAGAGGAAAGAGAGTAGAGAAAGAGAAGGAGAGAGAAAGAGAGAGAAGGAGAGGAAAGAGAGTAGAGAGAGAGAAGAAAAAGAGAGAAGGAAAGAGACAGAAACAAAGGAGAGAGGAAAGTGAGTAGAGAAAGAGAAAAGGAGAGAGAGACAGAAAGAAGAGGGAAGAGAGAGAAAAGAAGAGAGGAAGAAAGAGAAGGAGAGAGAGGAAAGAGAAAGGGTAGAGAAAGAGAAAAGGATAGAGAGAGAGAGTGAGAAAGAAAGAGAGAAGGAGACAGAGAGAAAGGAGAGAGAGGAGAGAAAGAGAGAAAGAAAAGAGCCGAGGTGGCGCAGTGGTTAAATGCAGCACTGCAGGCTACTTCAGCTGACTGCAGTTCTGCAGTTCGGCTGTTCAAATCTCACCGGCTCAGGGTTGACTCAGCCTTCCATCCTTCCAAGGTGGGTAAAATGAGGACCCGGATTGTTGTTGGGGGCGATATGCTGACTCTGTAAACCGCTTAGAGAGGGCTGAAAGCCCTATGAAGCGGCATATACGTCTAACTGCTATTGCTATTGCTAAAAGGAAAGAGAGAGAGCTTTATTGTGTGTCTTCCTTAAAATCAGTGCCAAAGAGTTTTTAAAAAAATTGAAATGTACTGTAAAAAAACACAAGGAAGCCAAAGGAAATTCTTCCCTGCAGTATAAAATGGGTGCAGAATTGAAAATGCTCACTTTAGATAGTCCTACATTTCTCTGTTGGCCAATGGTTTCTGAGACCCGTTCCTGGTGGGGTGGGCTTCTGAGCTTCTGATGCTGAGATGGCACATGGAGACGTACCAACTGTGACAGTCCTTTAAGTTTCATCTCCCTGGGCATCAAACCAAACTCATATTCTAGGGCAGTGTTTCTCAACCTTGGCCACTTGAAGATGTCCGGACTTCAACTCCCAGAATTCCCCAGCCAGCGAATGCTGGCTGGGGAATTCTAGGAGTTGAAGTCCGGACATCTTCAAGTGGCCAAGGTTGAGAAACACTGTTCTAGGGAGTATCAGGCCTTTTTTCAGAATGTGTATATAGTTGTGGTGAGGAAAGATTACAATTTGGGAACTTGTGTCAGTTAGCATTTAAACAAAGGATTCTCCCATTCAAAGTTAACAACGGCATGGGGGAAAAGTGACTGACGACCGCTTTTCACACTTGCAACCATTGAAGCAACCCCAGGGTCACGTGATCAAAATCCAGATGCTTGGCAACCGACACAGATTTATGACGTTTGCAGTGTCCCAGAGTTACATCTTCTGCAACCTTCTGACAAGCAACGTCAACGGGGAAGCCAGATTCCCTTGACAATTTGTGACAACTGCAGTGATTCGCTTAACAACTGTGGCAAGATAGGTTGTAAAACGGGGCAAAATTCACTTAACAACTGTTTCGCTTAACAACAGAAGTTGTTGGCCTCAGTGGCGGCCGTAAGTCGAGGGCTACCTGTAATTCTACCAAAGTAAAAATGTAGGCCACTTGAAAGCTGCAATATTTACCAAATTATCTTGAAGTGGTCAACTTCAGATGCCCTTTGAATGGTTCCACCACAAAACGGTGGTCGACTAAAGCGCGCCCGATGAAACCGCGTACCTGACGTCATCACAGCGCGACGAAAACAGCACGCTGTGAGCGGTAAAGCTAAAATTAACGCGTAAACCTAAACCCCCCCAAACCTAACCCTAAACCTAACCCTTAACCTAACCCTTAATCTAACGCTAAACCTAACCCTAACCCTTAACCTAACCCTAACCCTAACCCTAACCCTAATGCTTAACGTAACCCTAACCCTAACCCTAACCCTTAACCTAACCCTAACCCTAACCCTAACCCTAATGCTTAACGTAACCCTAACCCTAACCCTAACCCTTAACCTAACCCTAACCCTAACCCTAACCCTAACCCTAATCCTAACCCTAACCCTAAACCTAACCCTTACCTTTACGTGAATCGGCTTGCTTTAAAAGCGCTTTTTAAAGCGCCCTTTTTTCTCCGCGGTCGTTGTTGTCACGCTGCTGATGACGTCAGCGACGCGCTTTAATCGGGCGCGCTTTAGTGGACCGCGGTTTTGTCATGCCACGCTTTGAATGTCATTTGTTATAAGTCTGCAGCTTTCCCCATTTTTAACATTCTCTTCTATATTTGCTTCTGTACCTTTGCTGTTTGTTTTCCCGTGAATTGCTTGAATAACCATATACTGCAGAAGTGAACAAATACAACTCAAGAATTAAAGACTAACAGTAGAAAGCGATGGAACATCCACGGCTTCAGCTGACGCTGGGGGGGGGGTGTTAATTTTATAACACGTATCTGTGAACAGCACACAAAAGGACTCTGTGGATAGCCTTTGTGATGACAGCGAGTGCAAAATATTTTGGTTTCTTATTATACCAAAACTATCTGGGTGAAATGTTTACAAGAATGAGGAACACGCCTTTCCCAATAACCTTTCGGACTCTGAAGTGGAATAGTAAACATTAAGTAGCTGGGAATGTACAGAGGGATCGTAAACCAGACAATAGGTGGGATATGATTGTTGACCCATATCAGGGCAGGGAGTGGTTGAGAAAAGCAAAGCTGGAATAGCGGGTGAGTAAATGAATTGTAAGCAGAACCATTAAACACGTAAGCGCACTGGCCTTGAGTCAGGCAAGAAACCTAGCCCTTTATTTGAATGGATGAAAGAGGGAAAAGGATGAAAGAGTCAGCATTTTTTCCGTAGGTTTTAGAGATGAGCAGTTTCAATAACGTTGAGATAAGAGCTATCTTCAAACCACCTTGGAAAAAAAGGGCACAATGGGACTGCTCAGATCTTATTTCAGTTTCATAGACTTGAGATATGAATTAACCTCTTGAGCACACTTGTGTCCCTTGTGTAAATCATGATAAAAGCAGGATATCTCCAATTTGCCATTTTGACCTAACTGGAGCAAAACACACTGGTTAAGTGGAGAATTCTTTTTTTTTAAAATTTTTTTTTAATTACATAGACAACACATACACACAACAATAAAAAAAACACAAAAAACCCCCATCATCACATACAGCATGTCGTTTGGTTACAAGTGTTTTAACATGTATCATTCTTATACATTTATTATTTCATTTAATAGGTTATAATATACAGTTTGGGTTGCTTTGTTTACCATCCCTTCCTCCTGTTGTAACACCACCTTATTTTCCCTTTCTTTTCTCCCTCCCTCCCTTCTCTACTTCCTTCCTTCCTCCTCTCCTTTCCCTTCCTTCTTCCTGTACCTTTCTCCTACTCCTGCTCTTCCTCTTCCCCTTCCTACCCTCTCTCCTCCTCTTTCTCTCCTTTCCATCCTCCCCTCCTTACCTCTTTCTTTTCACCCTCTCTCCCTTCTCTACTTTCCTCCTTCCTCCTCTCCTTCCCCTTCCTTCTTCCCTTACCTCTCCTTTGCTCCTGCTCTTCCTCTTTCCCTTCCTACCCTCTCTCCTTCCTTTTCTCTCCCTTCCATCCTCCTTTCCTTCCCCTTTCCTTTCTCCCTCCCTCCCTTCTCTACTTTCCTCCTTCCTCCTCTCCTTCCCCTTCCTTCTTCCCGTACCTTTCTCCTACTCCTGCTCTTCCTCTTCCCCTTCCTACCCTCTCTCCTCCTCTTTCTCTCCTTTCCATCCTCCTCTCCTTACCTCTTTCTTTTCACCCTCTCTCCCTTCTCTACTTCCTTCCTTCCTCCTCTCCTTCCCCTTCCTTTTTCCCTTACCTCTCCTTTGCTCCTGCTCTTCCTCTTTCCCTTCCTACCCTCTCTCCTTCCTTTTCTCTCCCTTCCATCTTCCTTTCCTTTCCCTTTCCTTAAGTGGAGAATCCTTGACTTATCCTCATCTCATGCAAATCAAAAAGGGAAAGGGCTGGATAGCTTTCGCACTGGTTTAAAACTATATATGCAGATGAGCATCTAATACTATAGTAATTCCAATCTGCTGTGTCATATTCCTCTAAACTCTATTAGAATGTTTGAATCTATAGGTAGATCTGTTCGAATGGTTGAATCTATATAGATAACCTAAGACCATCCATTCTAATACCGGTAATGTGTGGGTAATTATTCCTTCTGAGACGCACTTGTGTATTGTAACAATAATCCTGCTATCTTTCCGAGAATAAAACGGGAGCCTGATTTTGCATTGTTCTTTAAGGGGTGCCATGTTTTGAGGTATTGATTCCATGTCATAGAAGAGTTTCTGGGCTGTGAAATGCCTGAATCTCTCTCATGAGATCTGGGTTCATTGCAGGCGTGGGTTCTGGCTGGCATTACTGCCTGTTCATTTGTGTGCACGCATGCGCAGTTCAATGGAAATTGTTCTCGGTATGCTCAGAACTTAAAAAAAAAATGGCGGTGGGAACTGGGAAACCAGTCTGGGGGTGTGGCCAGCCTGGGTCGCTGCTGGTTCTGCGACCCATGATGGCATACCACTACCGGTTCGGCTGAACTGGTAGGAACCCACCTCTGGTTCATTGCCAATTGTGATAATCAATAATGAGCCGTATAAAACCAGTGTGTCTTATTGTATATAAATGAACTTCCCTAATTGTTTCCTCAGGGAACCTACTTAAATGTAGTTAACCTTGGTTGTATTCTGTTCGTTATCCATAATTTAATCTTTCAAATATTTTCTTGAAATATTGCTTGCTTTTATAGTTGCTCACCTAGTTGACATTAATGCAAATAATATGTAGAGACTTCTGTAAAATATCTCTGAGCTGTAAAGCATATAGTTTCACATATGGTTAGGATTTGATGAATATTTAAATGGGAGAAACTTGTAGCTGTCAACATTATTATGCATAAGGCACTTTTAAAACAAAATATATTCCAGTCAAAAATAATTTCAAATTAAGATTGGTAGGCTTTGGGATTGATTTGACTGAGTTGGAAAACAATTAAAATCCCCTTGTTTTCTCTACCAAATAAATAATTCTCTATTTTTAAATGCCCTGATAGGACTGGGGTTCCCTGGTTTTCCGTTGTGATCCTTGCTGTGGTACCACTGCTGTTGAATATGGTATCCTAAAGACTTGTGAAATAAGGGCTCACGTGAGTTTGTGAAGCCTTCTCTCCTAGCAGGGTAGAATTTAAAAGCAAGGGTCGTGGCCATTGACCAGCTCTTCACTATTGCTTTTAGTCTGCTGTGAAAGGCAACAGAGAGGAAAGAACAAGGCAATGTAAACGAGGAAGGGTAGGTTTGATTTCCTCAAGCACAATAAATAAGACTTTGTTGTTGTTGTTGTTCAGTGGTGGAGAAGTTTGTCTGTCTGTCTGTCTGTCTGTCTGTCTGTCTGTCTGTCTGTCTCTCTTATCTATCTATCTATCTATCTATCTATCTATCTATCTATCTATCTATCTATCTATCTATCTATCTATCATCTATCTATCTATCTATCTATCTATCTACCTAGAGTTAAGCATCTCTTGCCTTTTTTCTTTTACATTTTTTTTTTCTTTTCATGATGACAGGCAAGAGCAGAGTTGAAATCCTCTCTGAAACAGCTGGAAAAGGTACGTGTGGGTCAGAGGGAGGAATTCAAACTTCATCCTCAAGTGTAGATCCCTCCCCAAGTGTAGTTTGATTGCAGGCAGAGCCATGTTGCCTTTTCAAACACACACACACACACACACAGACAGCACTGGATAAAAGTATATAAGCCCAGCTTCACTGATTACAAGTTTGAAAAGGCAACGTGGCTCCGCCTGCAATCAAAGGCTCGGATCGGCTCCAATCCAACTTCTGTGTTTGTGTTTGTTTGAGAGAGAGTGAGTGAGAGAGGGAAGGGGGTAGTAGGAGAGATAGTCCAATCCAACTTCTCTGTGTCTGTTTGAGAGGGGGCAGGGAGGGAGAGAGGGAGGAAGGAGGGGGAGGGAGAAGAAAAAGAATGAAGGAAACTTTTTCGCAAAGGAGAAAAACAAATGCTGTCGCTTTAAATCGGAACTGAGCATGCCTGGCTGTGGAATTCTGGGAGTTGAAGTCCACAAGTCTAAAAAAATTTGAAACCCACCACTGTGTCAGTGCCTCACCAGCCATAAACCTCACCGCACGTCACTGATTAGAGGATACTGCTAGAGTCATTCATGCTAATGCTAGATAATACTAGAGGATAATAGGTAAAAATGAAAATACCTTCAAAAATATTAAAATTAGATGGACTATATACTGTACTGCCTATATAGTACGACAAATGCAGTGTCCCTCTTGGGCATTGAGGAACAGCCTTCTGCCCTCCTGCCGTTTCTGGGGATAATGTTTTCAGTATGTGTGTCTATGTGTATGGAGAAGGGAAGAGGAATCAGTGCAGGAATGAATCAGAGGGAGCACTTCTGCAAATTTCTCTGAAAACCTCCTCCGTCCTGGAGTAAGAGCTGGGCATATCTCTTAACCTACAATTATCTTGCATTTTGTTATGTTTCTAAGATCCTTGAGACTTCCTTTAAACTAAAAGAGCATGTGTGTTACTATGTTTAAACACCACAGCGTAGATTTCTTTCAGGTTATGATGACCTGTGTTCATTCTGTTTACTTGGGTGATTCAGTATGTTGTCTTTCTCCATTCTCAGATAAAAATCCTTACCGAATCTGAGCCTGTTTGAGAAAGGATTTTAATTGTTATTTGTCTACCTTGAACAGCACACGTTTTCCTTCAAAATTATGCTGTCAATAACTTAAGCGTACGGTACAATTTTTTTTTTTTTTTTTTTTTAAAAAGCAGTGTGGTTGAATCTTGGGATAGGATTCTCTCAATTTTTTTTCTCGCAGTGCTCTTTGAAATGTTAGAAATGTCCATGATGAAAATTTACTGAACAGAATTCATTCATCAGAAAAGGTGCTACTGGTTCCAGAGTTTGAACTACAGAGAGGAAAAATAATCATCCTTTTGTCCAAGAGCAGAAACCTTAGATAAGTTTTATGTTACTTTTACTTTGAGAAAATCAGTACGGTTCAATTTACACATTTGACAAGGCGTGGACTACCATATACATACATACTTATTTATATCCTGCCTTTATTTATTTTACCTTGTTTCCCCGAAAACAAGTCCTCCCCGGATAATAAGCTTAATCGGACTTTGGAGCGCATGCACTAAAATAAGCCCTCCCCAGAAAATATTGCAACACAGCAACAGCCATGAGGTGACCCGTGGCACGACAAAACCGCGCTCGACTAAGCCGCGCCTGATTAAACCGCGTCGCTGACATCATCAACAGCGCGACAACAGCGAGCGTGGAGAAAGAAGGGTGCTTTAAATAGCGCTTTGCAAGCAAGCCGATTCAACTTAAGGTAAGGGTTAGGTTTAGGGTTAGGTTAAGGGTTAGGATTAGGTTTAGGGTTAGGTTAAGGGTTAGGATTAGGGTTAGGGTTAGGTTAAGGGTTAGGGTTAGATTTAGGGTTAGGTTAAGGGTTAGGTTTAGGTTTAGGATTAGGTTTAGGGTGTTAGGTTTAGGTTTAGGTGTTAATTTTAGGTTTAGTGTTTACTGCGTGCTTCTGTCTCCGCGCTGTTGTTGCGCTGTTGATGACGTCAGCTACGCGGTTTCGTCGAGCGCGGTTTAGTCGAACGCGGTTTTGTGGCGGAACCGAGGTGACCACACTCGCCGCCTTCTGCACCTCAAAAATAATAAGACCACCTCAAAAATAAGGCCAAGCGCTTATTTTGGGGGTCAAAAGAAAATAAGACCCTGTCGGGGAAACATTGTATAACTAACTCAAGGTTGAGAACATACCTAATGCTCCTTCGTCCTCCTGTTTTCCCCACAAGCACCTTGTGAGGTGAGTTGGGCTGAGAGAGAGTGACTAGCCCAAGATCATCCACCTGGCTTCTTGCCTAAGGCAGGAGACCTCCTTGTTTCTACCCTGTTGCTTAAGCACTAGACAAACCATTAACCCAGATAGTTTCACTGTGGAAAAGAGTGTTGAATAATCCACATTAAAATTCATATGGGAACTTGCACAATCAGGGTGTCAGCGTTCCAAGTATCATATAGAATTAAATCAGAATCAAAGGCAAAACGATCCTTAAAGTTCCAATTTAATAAAACAGACATCTTAGCACATCTGTGTTAATCCCAATACTGGAAATGATATTCAGAATTCCACCCAGTTAAAAGTTCATGATCTTGTCCCTCCACCCACAATCCATCACACGGACCAATCTTCTTCTTCCAGGCTGGCATCCACGCCCAGCTGCTTCCGGTTAGGTGTGAAAGTGCGGAGACAAAGGATGACCTTGGCTTCTAGTAAAGAATGAAAACAATACATTCCACAATCCTACTCCTGTCTATTCCCCCTTCCCATCAACTATACTAAAGAAACAGCATAATGAAATAAGAGAATGTGTGGCAGGCCAAAATTCTAAAAGGAATATAATTGCAGGCCTGACACAGGGTTGGCTCCAGTTTTTTTTTTTAATTATGAAAAGTTTTTTAAAAAAAATTATTTTCATAACCACATGTATAACCATTACATCTTAGCCAGCACTATTTTGTATTATCCAATATTATATCAGTTCCTCTTACTATCAAGCCACAACTACCATTAGCTCTTCTACTTTCCATACACCATATTGTGCCCTATCCATCCCCATCCTCTCTCTACCTCTTTTTCCCTCTACCATCCTTCTCTATCTCCCCTTCCTCTCCTCCTTCTCCTCTTTCCACTCCTTCTCTCTCTCCTACTCTTTTCCTCCCTTCTGTTTCCCTCTCTCCTAACCCCTCTCTTCCTCCTTTCCTCCCTCTCTCTCTCTCTTCCACCCTCCCCATTTAGTTTAGATGGTGTATTTCAGCCTCTGAGCAACATCCATTTAATATTGATGGTATTAAGAAGTACATTCCAATAAAGATATTTCATATTAATAATTTTAACACACATCCTCCTTTTAAAGGCATACATATATAACAATTCCATTGTTATCCTCCCCCCCCCCAAGCATATTTTTTGGCCAAAATGTGGGCCGGGTTGAGGTTTAGAGTTGGCTCCAGTTTTGAGGTGATCTTTGCCACTCTGGTCTCCAATAGGCAGCCTTGAAATTAAGCTCTGGCAAGCTTATCATGGGCCTTGTAACGACCGTCTCAGGGGTGTTTTGGCTGGAATTTTGAGCCTGAATCAGTAAGATGACGTCCACCAGAGAAGTCTGGAAGTATGAATAACATAACATGTACCCCGGCTTGGGAGCAAGCCTCAGAAAACTTCGACAGCTTGAAGAAAGGGAACAAAACCTGATATCCTAGATTTGTATGCCTCAAAAGCTAGGAAGCATTTCTAAAGCTCTTCAAAAAATTACCATTAAATTACAATTTTAAACGTGACAGAGGAGCAAATTATTAAATACATAGGGATACAGTAGGCATTTCAATGAATTGTTTTTTTTTAATTAAACATTAAAATTAAAAAAAATTAACATTAATTAAGAGCCGAGGTGGCGCAGTGGTTAAATGCAGCACTGCAGGCTACATCAGCTGACTGCAGTTCTGCAGTTCGGCTGTTCAAATCTCACCGGCTCAAGGTTGACTCAGCCTTCCATCCTTCCGAGGTGGGTGAAATGAGGACCCGGATTGTTGTTGGGGGCGATATGCTGACTCTGTAAACTGCTTAGAGAGGGCTGGAAGCCCTATGAAGCGGTATATAAGTCTAACTGCTATTGCTATTGCTATAAAGCATTGTATATAGATTTGCTGTGCTGTGCTGTGTCCAGTCCCTGGAAAGCAAAGAACCCTCACAAGAACGTCTTAAAAAAACGTGACTGGTAGGATGAGCAAGTTGTAAAATAAGTCCAACAAAGAATATTTGAAGTAGCCTGGAAGTTATCAGTCTGAACGATGGCTTGGGAAGCTCGGAGTTGTTTTTTTGTTTTTAAAAATGGCAAGATTAGAAACAGTGATGGACATCGCCAGGAATCAGATTTTGACTAAATATTAGGAAAAAATTAATGGAACAGATTGTCCTGGGAGGTGCTTAGCTTTCCTTCATTGGAGGCATTTCAAACAAGGGCTGGACAGCCATCTGTCAAAATACTTCCAATTAAACTTGCATAAGATTGGGTTGTTTAATTGAGAATTTGCTGCTTTTTAATTGTACACCAATATTTGCCACCTGAGACAGGTTATCCACTTCGCTCTGCCTAACGGGCTGGCCTTGCAAATATAACCAATCCATTTTGTGGCAAAGGATCAATTAAAAAACAACCCTCTCTTTTCCCTTTGGTATATTTATCAATTTATTCTGGGATCGTTCTCGACAACTCTTCAAGTAAATCTAGTGCATCTGTTTCACTAAAGTGCTCAGAATCCACATAGGGAGTTTTGTCTTCTCCCGTGAGTTTCTTAGATAGATATATAGGTAGTCCTCAAGTTATGACTGGCTGTTTAGTGACTGTTCAAAGTTACGGTGGATGTCCCAGAGATACTTTAGGATGTGGTTTTGAACTTCTGATGGCTGCCCACTTTGTCACATGGTTGCATTTTGGGCACTTGGCAACTGTCCTGCCTTAATGGCCATTTGCAGCATTCCATAAACCATGGTTTACAACTTTTGTTGTTGTTGAAAACCAGCATTTATTTCTAGTTTCCAGCAAAAAATTCCTAGTAGGTCAAGGGATTGGCTCAGTGACCATGTCACTTGCTTAAAGACTGGGGTGTTTCCTTAACAACAGCCACAAGAAAGGTTGCGAAATTGGGCACAGTCAGTGGTGACGTATCATATTTTTCGGACCATAAGACGCACCGGAGTATAAGACGCACCATGATTTTGAAGAGGTAAATTTTTTTAAAAAAGTTTTTGTACTCTGCAGGCCTCCCAAACCCACTGTTTTTGGCAAAAAAAGAGAAGGACATGCAGAGATTTTTGGAGGCTTATAGAGTGCTTCTGGGGGCTAGGGGTGTGTGTGAAAAATGGCCCATATTTTGCTCTTTTTTGCCCTCCCCAACCCTCAAGAGCACTTTGCAAGCCTCCCAAACCCTCTTCACGTCCATTTTTTGCAAAGGGAGCGGGGTTTCGGTAGGCCAAAAAATGCTGTATTCAGTGTATGAGACGCACTCAGATTTTCACCTTTTTTGAGGGAAAAAGGTGCGTCATACTCTGAAAAATACGGTACTTAATAGCAATAGCAATAGCAGTTAGACTTATATACCGCTTCCTAGGGCGTTCAGCCCTCTCTAAGCAGTTTACAGAGTCAGCATATCGCCCCCAACAACAATCCGGGTCCTCATTTTACCCACCTCGGAAGGATGGAAGGCTGAGTCAACCCTGAGCCGGTGAGATTTGAACAGCCGAACTGCAGAACTGCAGTCAGCTGAAGTAGCCTGCAGTGCTGCATTTAACCACTGCGCCACCTCAGCTCTTTGAATGAATGGCACAACATTTGACTGTAATTCAGGACTCGGTAACTGTTGTAAGTCAAGGCCTACCTATACACAGATACTCCCGCAGAATAAAGTCACTCATTCTATTGACTTGAATGATATGCAGTTATTCCTTGAATGATACAGGCAAAATAATTATCCAAGATCATTTAATTGCAAGAGCATTTATGGGCAGGGGGGGAGGCATGAAGGAAAGAGCGTTGTAGGGATTGGACCCGGTTTCTGGATTTGTTCAAGTAATAATGATGGCGCTAGAGGAAAATTCCGTTGTGCTGCCCTCTTTCTAGATTTGGCTTACCTCGCCTTAATTTATGGAAGAAATTCTAGTTGAGTCTATGCTCCAACTTTACTATGTTTCGGTTTTATGATGGACCTATGGGTTTCTAACTCCCTTGCCAAGTAAGGGGTGAAAATCAATTGCATTTCCAGTAGTGAAATTTCTATCAACAGAATTGGAGAGATTGGTCCTTTTCCATCAACTTTATACAATTCTATTTGCCTTTAACTTTTGGGTAAAGACTTTTGGGTGAAGAGCCAGATAAATCCCGGGATGCATTTAGAAATATCATACTGCAGAGGTGGGTTCCTACCAGTTCGCACCTATTCGGTAGAACCGGTTCGTCAAATCTACCGAACCGGTTAGAAGAGGTTCCACCAGTGGACCCGGAAAGCAGGCCACACCTACAGAAGAGGTTCCAAAATTTTTTGAAACCCACCACTGGTCCTTGGATATGATTATTCTACACTATCATGCTCCTATTTATAAAACTCAGTGCCTCTGTGAAAGGTAAGGATGACTACTGCGTTTGTGGTGCAATCAGAACATTGCGTGTGTTGAAGTTGTTTTAACGCAAACCAAAGATGCCTTTTAAAAAAGAAGTTTACATCCTATTCTTATGCATGCCAGTGCTGTGTGTGAGGTAATTTAAGGTGGTTCTGACAAGTGTCGTCGGCATCTTCATATCTGGCCACATGGGCCGCAAGCCACTCCCATCCGGTCACATGGGCAGCAAGCCACTCCCACAAAGGAGGCCACACCCACAGAGTAGGTTCGAACAATTTTTGAAACCCACCACTGGACTCCAGGTGGTTTATAACATACAAAATACAAGTCATAAAACTATGGACATAGGGTTGGTACTTATATATCAGAATATATAAGGGAAAGGTGCCTTGTTTCTCTTCCTGGAAACTGGCTGAGTGAGGTGCATTTGATCACCCCACCTTTTCAGTATTTAGAAGAACATTAAAGGTACCGCTCAGGGGTGAAATCTACTTATCTTGGATTGGTTTATTTTTTTTTTTTTTACAATGGTCCTACTTCTTCTTCTCTCCCTCCCTCTTTCCTTCACTCATTTCTTTTCCCCTACTCCCCTTCCTTCCCTCCCTCCCTCCTCCCCCTTCCCTCCTTCTCTCCTTCCCTCCTTCCTTTCCCCCTTCCTTCCTTCCCTCCTTTCTTTTCTCCTTCTCTCCTTCCTTTCCCCCTTCCTTTCCTCCTTTCTTCCCCCCTTCCTTCTCTCCTACATTCCCTCCTTCCTTCCCTCCTTTCTTTTCTCCTTCTCTCCTTCCTTCCCTCCTTTCTTCTCTCCTTCCTTCCCTCCTTTCTTCTCTCCTAAAGTCAGAAGGACTTTTACTTCTCCGGAGAATCTAACTAGATAGAGTAGGATAGCTGGCTGTTTTTTTTTTGTTTTTTTTAATGCTGTTGTGTGCTTTAAATGTGGGATAATCTTTTTTCTTTTTTCTTTTACATGTTTAATATTTTTAACCGATCCATGAAAAAAAGAGAAAGATAAGGCAAGCTTGCAACAAGGTTTGGCTTCCTTCTTTCTTGCTTAACCTTCACTGCAAAATTGATCCATGGGAATTTTTTACACCCTGCAACATAGTGTATCCAATTCCATAGTTATGACGGTAAAACCCATTAGTGCCACCTGGGTTTTGCATATTTGCAGCGCAGTCCAAGTGAAGACAGATTAGTTCTGTCACTTGTCGTGCCAGGGAGAGTCTCCCGAGGAGTTCGCTCTGGGGGAGGCAGAAAATATTACCTTTTGTGACAATAAGAGGGCTTTATTATTGGGGGAGGGGAGGCAAAGAGATTTTAAATTAAATTAGGAGTCTCACAAGATTCAGTTTGCAGGATAATTCCCCCCCCCTTTGTTTTCTTCTTTTGATTTTCACTCTTGCATTTTATTAATGTCCAGTCAGTTCTAATGCCGAGGTAGCAAAATATTGCAGAATGTGTCTGTTATATTATATTTTTCATGGGTAAAAAGTGATAAAAATAACCAGGAAATGCAATTTCCCACTTAGCCTTTAGTGGATTTGATATGTAAGCTCCATAATTTTTCAAATAGAACTATTAGAGGGTAGGACAAGAATAGGCCGTAACCTTAAATTATATGAGTACCATATACCGTCTGTTTTCAGGTTTGCTACGGATCAATTATTTTGTCCGTCTGTCCGTCTTGTCTGTCTATCATTTATCTATCTACACACAAACACACACACACTCACACCTATTTTTTTAAAATGGTAACTGGTCTTCCAGTTTCCATTGTAGGAAGTTATCACCCAGCCCTCTCCCAGAAAAATGACATTCTTGTAAACAAAGTGATACTGGAGTATTATGCATTCTGGCCCTAGGAGTCTGACTTGTATTAAGGATAGCAAGGATGCGGGAGAGGATTTGCAAAGATGTGCCACCGTGTTTGTGTGTATATTCACCAGGTGTTGTATAGACCGTAAATCAGAAGTGTAACGCTTCTCACAATCCATCTTTGGTTGCAACTTCTGCATGTATGCAGAAGTTTTTAAGGACTCAGTGCCTGCCCCGAAGAGTAGGCGGTGACTTCTTTCTTCATCAGTAATGAATCCCCCTGAGATTCACGTTAATAGGTTAATGGTATTTTAAGAATGTTGCATATAACCAACACAATTGTAAATGTTGGGATGCCAGGTGACACAATAGGCATTTTGTGGACATCGCCATTGCAAAGAAATTGGCTACCTCAAGATCAGTTTTCTAGTAGCGAGCCATAGTGGCTCATTGGTTAGAATACAGTACTGCAGGCTAACTCATTCCTCACTCCAGGAGTTCAACCCTGGCCGGCTTAAGGTTGACACAGCTTTCCATTCTTCCGAGGTCGGTACTAAGATTGTTGGGGGCATTATGCTGACTCTGTAAATCGTTTAGAGAAGGCTGTAAAGCTCTGGGAAGCAGTATATAATTCTAAATGCTAAATCATGTGGATTATAGAAGATTCCCATAACCCAGTGGTGGGTTTCAAAAATTTTTCGAATCTACTCTGTGGGTGTGGCCTCCTTTGTGGGAGTGGCTTGCCAGCCATGTGACCTGGTGGGAGTGGCTTGCCCACCATGTGTTTTCTTTCTCTCTCTCTCTCTCTCCCTCTCTCTCTCTCTTTCTCTCTCTCCTTCCTTTTGTCTCTCTGTCCCTTTTTCCTTTTTTTCTTTCATCTCTCTCACTTTTTCTTTCTTTCTTTCTTTCTTTCTTTCTTCCTTCCTTCCTTCCTTCCTTCCTTCCTTCCTTCCTTCCTTCCTTCCTTCCTTCCTTCCTTCCTTCCTTCCTTTCTTTTTCTTTCTCTTTCTCTGTGTGAGTCTGCCTGTCTGTCTGTCTCTCTCTGTGTGTGTTTGTGTGTGTGTGTCAGTGGTGGGTTTCAAAATTTTTTGGAACCTCTTCTGTAGGTGTGGCCTGCTTTCTGGTGGAACCTCTTCTAACTGGTTCGGTAGATTTGACGAACTGGTGCGAACTGGTAGGAACTCACCTCTGCCATAACCACACACTCAGTTGGATAACGAACTGTTTTTTTAATTGAATGAAAAACAACTTTGCTATCCAGTTCTTCAATTTAGGCCAGAGTACTGACGATTGATTAGGTCATTAACTATTCCCTCCTTATTTTTAAAAATAAAGTTGTCTTTATCTATTTGACTGCAAACATCCAGACTACCACTAGATGGCAGGCAGGAAAGAAGCTGAGTTTTCGGTATATCTTTGCTGCCATCTGTTGAGTGGATTTTGCAATCCAGACAAAGTTGTCTTCCTATGCTTTCCCTAAAAGGAGCTGTGAAGGAGGCCAGCATGTGGGATGTTTGAATCTAGGGAATATACAGAGCAGCCTTGTTCACTAAATTGCTTGTACTAGTGCAAATTCTTGTCAGGTAGGCTATGCCTTTCTCCTAATACTGTTCCTGCGCTAATCCTAATCATTTTTTGTTCTTTTAATTGATTGGATGTATATTTAACTACATAGGATGCGAGCATTTGTTTAGTAAACGAATTAAAGTAATATTTACATATCTAATACTGCAATGTGCTCTACATGGGGCTGCCCTTGAAGAGCATCCGGCGACTTCAGCTAGTACAGAATGCGGCCGCGCGAGTGATCGTGGGCGCACCGCGGTTCGCCCACATAACACCTATCCTCCGCGAGCTGCGCTGGCTACCTGTTGATCTCCGGGTGCGCTTCAAGGTGCTACTCACCATCCATAAAGCCCTCCATGGTAGTGGATCTGAGTACTTGAGAGACCGCCTCCTGCCAATTACCTCCCTTCGACCCATCAGATCGCACAGATTGGGCCTCCTCTGAGTTCCATCCGCCGGCCAGTGCCGACTGGCGACTACGCGGAGGAGAGCCTTCTCAGTAGCAGCTCCGACCCTTTGGAACGATCTCTCCGTGGAGATTCGCACCCTCACCACCGTTCAGACCTTCCGCACAGCCCTTAAGACCTGGCTATCCCGTCAGGCCTGGGGATAAGATTTTAATTCGCCCCCACCCGAATGTTGAATGAAAGTTGTGTTTTATTGCTTTATTTTTTCTTATTCACATATTGTCTTATGTTTTGTCTTGCACTCCCCCTCCCATGAATTGTAAGCCGCCCTGAGTCCCCTCAGGAAAAAAGGCGGCCTATAAATCACAAATAAAATCTAAAAAAAAATCTAAATCTTTGGAAAATGACATCAGAGAAAGGAATTGGTCGCATATCGCTGACATTGGTCAGATGATCAAAACACGTTGCTTGTAGCACACTAAATCTCAGTTTCTTTATCCTTAAAGAAAAAGGAAAGGAATTTCTTAATCTAGAGACAAATTATTGCTGTTAAGGATGAAGAATGCATCCTATAGAAGAACTGTGAACATTGTAAATATTTTCCCCAATAGAGCTTGACTCTTAGTGATTTATATGGCAGGGGTTTTCTTTGGTAGCAATACTGAACTGATTTGCCATCTGAGATTCACACTGACGATTCCCAATTCACTTTTCAGCCTGAGATTTTCACCTGATCTCTCTGCCATGGGCTAATCCCGGGTAACCCTGTCCAGCTTTCCTCGAGATTGGCCAAATTCAGCTAAGTGATGCAACCTGAACTTGCTGTCAACAAATGAAGAACAGCAAGAACGAAAATGTATGGAAAGGACCACAGTATTTTGTGCAATTTTCCTTTCACCTCCCTCTAATTCTGGTGAAGTGTGTAACAAAGTGTTGAAAGAAACGTCCTTCTGGGTTCAGCTCCAAGTGGGGAAAAAGACACTGGAGACATGGAGGCTGCTTGGAAAGATGGTTTATTGGTGGACACGACCACATGGCTTGAGCCCTGAACAGAAAAGGGGATCACATGCTTCAATGTTGGTGGAGAAGAAGAGAAGGGCTGAGGGAGGAGCTTGCTAGGCTTTTTATACCCTGTTTAGTCCCACCTCTCTGTTTCCTGTTCCTGTGTAAGAAATGTATTCTGATTGGTTGTCAGACTCCCATGGGGCCATGCAGGGGGCTACTCTCTAGGCTGTTTTGAATCCAGGTATAGATGAGTTCTCAGATGCCATGTGGAGAGTTGAGTAATATCCCTTCCCCCTACAGCTGCAGTGGGGAAGTCTTTATTATGTAAAGTGGGCTAGCCTGGCCTTCTCAATGGCCTATTGACAAAGTGTGGATGGGCAGGAAGCTACAGGCAACTATTCTGTCTTTTAAAGCATGTTTCTTTCTTTTCACATCCAAAGAAATATTCTGCCTTTTCAATATTTCCTAGGATATTTCATTTTTCTGGGAGAGGGCTGGATGATAACTTCCCACAAAAGAAAGTAGAGGTCGTTTCAAAAGCTCAGTGTCCATATTTGGAATCTCCATACATATTTTCCACTCAACCATACAGATTCTGAAACCCAATTCTGGTTTTGTTCTTTCAGAGGGTTATCGGGTCCCTGAGAAGTAAATTAACCCACCTAGTCCTGGATTGCTGAAGGGCCTTAAAGAAATAAGAAGCAAAAAAACTTAGTAATGACCATAGAAAGAGGAAACACCTGTTTAAAAGTAGCATGAAGTTTGCGAAAAATGAACAACAATCAAATTCACATGCATGAAATTGCCCCTATACATAAATAGCTGCAGGATTGATATAACTTAAAAAAAAACCTTACAAATAGATGGACAAACTTAAACTTAGTCACTTAAAAAAATGTTATAATTATTTTTAAAGAGATAAAGAGGCAGAAGAAAAATTAATGGATGATCCCTTAGTAAAGCTCTAAAGACCTGCAGATTGGAGAACTGTTTTTTTTAAAAACTTTCTTCCTGAAATTCTAAATTTAAGCCAATAAAAGCGTGTGTCAAAAGTATACTCTTAAAAAGAACTATTTATTTCGTGTACCAGAGACAACACATCCAAATTTATTTTATTTTAGGAATGCAAAGTCTAACTGCTTGCCTGTGGGATTGCATTCGGACACCTGTGCAAAGAGATTCTAGCAGAGACAGAAATTGGATTATTTGAACTTGCAGTGTTTGAACGTCTGATATTCTCAGTGTGTGCTTATGTCTCCGAGAGAGGGAAAAATATATATTTGAATTAAGTCTACCTTTTTTGCTCATCTGTTTTCTGACTCCGGTTAGGTGGCTTTCGGCCAGCCAGGGTTTTCAAAAGAAGATTAGCATAGAAGGTTGTAAAGTATGACAGATGATTTCGTCAAACAACCCTGAATGTCCATTAAGAAGTGTTTTGCTTAAGACAGTGTTTCCCAATCTTAGCCCCTTCAAGTTGCGTAGACGTGTGGCTGGCTGGGGAATTCTGGGAGTTGAAATCCACATATCTTGAGATTTCCCATTGTTGGGAAATTTGAGTCTGAAATCCAAAGAGGGATTTGGATCTATTCAAGTCCAAATGTAGGTTTGGTTTTGGATAAGGAGAACTTTTTTTTTAAATAGATTTTTATTTCTCATATATACATTCACAATTATATGATCTCATAACATACAAATAATAATATGTATTTGTAACAATTTTTCTCCCCTACAATTGACAATATAATTGAAATTACTTTCTTACCATCCCATAAACCCATCTTATTTTACAACAGTCCTACTTCTTCTTCCTTCCTTCCCTCCTTCCTTCCCTCCTTTCTTCTCTCCTTCCCTCCTTCCTTCCCTCCCTCCTTCCCCCTTCCTCCCTCCTTTCTTCTCTCCTTCTCTCCTTCCCTCCTTCCTTCCCACCTTCCTTCCTTCCCTCCTTCCTTCCCTCCTTTCTTCTCTCCTTCTCTCCTTCCTTTCCTCCTTCCTTCCCTCCTTCCTTCCCCCCTTTCTTCTCTCCTTCATTCCCTCCTTTCTTCCCTCCTTTCTTCTCTCCGGATAAGGAGAACTTTGATTGCCATTGTTTGTGATCTATTTTTGGGAATTGGAAATTAGTTAGACCTTATGCACCCTCTAATTCCACTGAGTCCTGTCCTCCAACATCTCTGAGTTACATTAGATTTGTGGGTCAGGATAATAGAATAGTTCTTTATTTGGCAGGTCAGCGTTCCAGGCAATCCTGAAATATTTGAAATATGTTCAATTTAAATGTTTAAATTTAAGAAGCTTTTATAATTACAGCCAGAATTTTAATATTTGGCACAGTAATTTATAGTAGTTCCATAATTTTGAGGGCAGGTAAAAAAATAAATAATAAACTTCTAATACATTCGGTATCTCATCAAAGTCACTTCAGGTTTGGAGGTTTGGGCATTTTTTAATTCCCTATTAGTAACGTAGAAATATATTTTATAGTTAATAACTATTCATTGCATTCCTTTCAGAGAAATAGATTAGCACAACCGACATGCGGCGATGTAAACACATTTACTCCAGAGTAAATTGCTTTAAATTCAGTGAGATTTAAACCCAACAAACATGTTCCAGATTTTATCCCTAAAGGTATAATCATTTGCACTACATTTACATTATTGTTCTGTAATGGCCTGTTGCATGCAGGCCTACTAAAATTATGACACTGAGCTGTGATTCTCATAGCCTTTTTCATTATCCCCAACCCCATGGTAAGCCATTGTTACGTCAATATACAGAATAGGACTTCAATTCCAAAATATGTTTTGATTTCACATCATAAATATTATATCTTGTGGTTCCCCAGGTCTTATATTATTTTTTGCTGCAAAAAAAAAATAGGACTCATTAGGGCTTATTTTCTAGTTAGGTCTTATTTTGGGGAAAATATGGTACTAAAATGAGTCCAACTGACTGACAATCTTAACTAGGGCTTATCTTCGTTCTGACCCCCTCCTCTGTCCAGGAACGAAAGCCGAGACAAGCTTAATTAGAATGTCCTTTAATAACAAGACCAGAATCTCGGTGGCTGAAAGCAAAGCAAACAGATAAGGACCTTGGCAGCAAATCTGACAAACATTGGCAGCAATTCAGACAAACTTTGGCAGCAATCCAGCTTGCCAAGTTAATTATGTTCTCTTTAGTCAATGTGTTGACTTCTGCAAGAAGGGCTTGTCACAAGCAGTCTTTTTTATAGTCTGGAGAGGAGCCTAATGACCATCAGCTGAGCACAATTACCTCCTGTAATTGCGTAATTGTTCCTGATGCCGAGTAGCTCTCCGATGGCGTGCATCCTGGAACAACTCACTGCTGGCTTCCGGCTCACTCTCCCTTGTCTCCTCCCCACTGGTCCAAGGCTCAGGCGCCACCTGGTGGCCAACCAGTCTCTCTGCGCCCTGCTCGGAGTCAGAACCCTGTCCCGGGTCCTCCACATCCTCCAAAGCCGACTCATAGGGCCCCTCGCTGTCGGAGTCTGGTGGCAGCTCCAACGGCTCCTGCTGGGCCACAACAACTCTTATATTACAAGCACCTGAAAAAAAATCATGCTAGGGCTTATTTTCTTGTTGGGTCTTATTTTCAGGGGGAAATTGCATACACTGATTATAAAGACAGATTTCTCCTCTTTTATAATTGAGATCAGGCATATCTGCCTCTTTGTTGATTCTTTAATATTTAGCAATAACACAAATGGTATTTATTAATATTGGCAGGAGCAGAGCATAGACTTTCAGTTGGCCAGAAGAGTTCCATGGTGTTGACGCTGTTGGCTGGAATACTATGTTTCTTAAATATTTTGAGAGAAAATGGGAGACAAATTATTGCCTAAAATCAGGCTTGAGGGCGGTTCTTACTCGTGGGGGCAAGGGAGAGGCAAAGCTCTCTTGTGCCATGTTGCTTCTAATTTCTTGGCTGCCACATTGATAGCTTAAAATAGTATTCTCCACCCTGCTGTCCTCCAGATGTGCTGGACTGCAGCTTCCATAATTCCTAGCTAGCACAGCCAACAGCCAGCGCATCTGAAGGGCCTCAAGTTGAAGGAGGTTGAAGTCAAATCACGATGACAACAGTTGCAGGCAAGTCCTACTGTGTTCGATGTAATCTTTATATGTAGCTCGTGCAGCAGAACGGGCAATCTGAACCCACAGAACTGCTTGAGGCCCATGTTTTGGTGGCCTTTAGAGCTTCTGTTAATCACAATTGTGGAAACTGTTGGCATGGTTTCCCTCCATTTTGAGATGAAAAGACATTTTAAAACAAGTAAGAACCAAAGGGTTAAGAACTAAAATGGTCTTAGAAGAGTTTTAAAAAAACAAGGGAAAGAACTGACAAGACTTGGGGTGGAGGGAAACAAATACAAGATGTCTAAATGTGTGCTTCTCCCCAAAAATATAAAGCCAATTCAAAGGAAGCTGGTTCCCCACCTTAGAGACTCTAGTCTAGGAACCGTAATACTGCAATAACCATTCAAGCAAGATGGTACATCAGGACCAGCCAAATTTTTGCAAAAATGATAAGCAAATGATAGAATGGCTGAAATTGTTTGCTTAGCATAGGGGTGTCAAACCCGTGGCGTCCCATTGTCGTCACGTTACATATTGCGGCTTTTTCCCCTTCGCTAAATCTGGGGTGGGTGTGGGCAGCATGTGACACATCTGGCCCTCGAGGCCATGAGTTTCACACTCCTGATGTAGCAGGATGCAGGAAGCAAAAGAGAGCAGGTGTGGGAGAGGAGCTACCAAAATGGGTTCATCGACAAATGCGCGCCCGACAAATGCGCGCCGACAAAACTGCCACGACAAAACGGCGACGTCAAAAGCGTGCCCACTAAAGTGCGTTGACAAATGCGCACCGACAAAAGTGCGCCGTCAAAAACAACGCAAAAACAACGGTAACAACGTTAACAACCCTTACCCTTACCCTAACCCTAACCCTAACCCTAACCCTAACCCTAACCCTAACCCTAACCCTAACCCTAACCCTAACCCTAACCCTAACCCTAACCCTAACCCTAACCCTAACCCTAACCCTAACCCTAACCCTAACCCTAACCCTAACCTAAAAACCCTAATCGCGGTTTTCTTGGCGCGGTTTTCTTGGCGCGGTTTTCTTGGCGCGGTTTTGTTGGCGCGCTTTAGTGGGCGCGCTTTCAACGTCATCGTTTTGTCGCGGCAGTTTTGTCAGCGCGCATTTGTCGGGCACGCATTTGATGGGTCATGGCCAAAATGGTCATTTAAGCATTTTATTCAGAAGATTTGGGGTATGCTTCAGTATTCTTCAACTTGGCACCCTCTAGATATGTTGACTGGGAGACTCTCAAAGTAGTAGGCCAGTTTATTTAGTGATTGACAGATTAAGGAAATCTGTATAGAGTTTGGGGTTTTTTTGGGGAATGCTGTGGCAGAAGTAATAGTAAAAGTTAGGAGATGGGAGTCTGAATGGCTCCCACCCTAATGGCATTGTGGAGGGCCTTAAATACCTGGCTATTTTTCCAGGCTCTGATTAAAATTGTATCAAGCTCCTAGTATTTATATTTATCTTGGTTGTTGGCTGGATTTGCTATCTTTTTCTCGTGACCCGACAAATGCGCGCCTGACAACAGCACGCCGACAAAACTGCGGCGATAAAACCGCGACGTCGACAGTGCGCCCACAAAGGCGCACCGACAAAAGAGCGCCGACAGAAGCGCGATTAGGGTTAAGGTAAGGGTTAGGGTTAGGGTTAGGGTTAGGGTTAGAGTTAGGGTTAGGGTTAGGGTTAGGGTTAGGGTTCTTACGTTGTTTTCGCGTTGTTTGTTGATGGCGCGCTTCTGTCGGCGCTCTTGTCAGCATGCCTATGTGGGCGTGATTTCGACATCGCGGTTTTGTCGGCGCGCTTTTGTCGTGCGTGCATTTGTCGGCGAACCCTTTTTCTTTATTTATATTGGATTTTATCTTGCTTGTTTCAACATGGGAACCTCCCAGAGTTGATCTAGTGCCTAAATTAAATAAATAAATAAATAAATAAATAAATAAATAAATAAATAAATGGGAGACAGGGTCATACATTGAGGTAATTTGAGGTAACCTGAAAATGTATTCATTTTGTTATGTTCTGCGCAGCCGCCAAAACAAGGAGTTTAAGCGGGAAGCGATTCGACATCTGATTGGCTGATCGTTTGACAGCTCCTGTATAAATAGGGAGCTGTCCAACGAGCAGCGGCGGCATTCTTGTTCTAAGCCGGTTCTGAACTGTTAGCTTGTTCTTTTGAGGGAATAAACTTGTTAGCCTTTATTCCTGTCTCCGCCTCAGTCATTCCTGGCTACCCACAGGTCCTTGGTACACACCACTGGCGACGAAGGTGGGATTGCCAAACTGAGGTGCGAGAAGCTGAAGTCACTTACTGCTGAAGTCACTAGAACCGCGCTTAGTTTTATTGCGACGAGACGTCGCTGGCTCTGACAGGAATGGCCACGTTAAATTTCGCGCCATTCAGCTATGGCTCTGAGACATGGGAGTCTTACACGGCTCGGTTCGAGTGTTTTTTGGTCGCTCACGACCTAACCGAGTTGACAGATGAGCGGAAATGCGCATTTTTCCTGTCCGTCTGTGGCAAAGACGTTTTTCATACTGCCAGGGCTCTTACCGCCCCAGAGCCTATTAAGGCCGTCCCATGGCCCGTGCTGCTGGCAAAGTTGACAAGCCATTATGCCCCGTCGCCGTCCAAGATAGCCCGCAGGCACGCCTTCCATCAGCGGAGCCAGGCTGAGGGGGAGTCCGTCAGCACCTACGTTGCTGCACTACGTTCAGCCGCCCTGCACTGTGAGTTCCGAGACCTAGATGAAGCTCTCCTCGACCGCCTAGTGTGTGGCCTCCGAGACCTCAAGCTTCAAAAGCGGTTACTGACTAGAACAGATCTTTCGTTTCAAACCGCCCTTGATGAAGTTCGGGCATCCGAGATGGCTGAGGCTTCCCTAGCTACCATCGCAAAGGCCCGGTCTCCCACTTCCACGCAGGCTGCCAACGCTTTTAACACTGTGGCAGGTTCACCAGGCTCAGAAAGTGAAGATTCGGATGCCGAAACTCAGGACGAGGACATTAACCGCCTTGAGGAGGCGAACAGAAAGAGCTGGCATCGGCGGAAGGGCAACTCTAAATCTGCATGTAGTGGTTGCGGAGGCAATCACGAAAGAGCTGAGTGCAGATTTAGACAAGCCCTCTGCCAGCAGTGTGGACGTAAGGGCCACATTGCTCGGGTGTGTCGGGCAGCGCAGCCCATGTCCTCTCCTGAGTCCCACACCGAGGGCTCTCGGCCATATCGAACCAAGAAAGCTAGAACGGACTGCCATGCAATCCTCCGCAACTCTAACCACGACCTCTCTTGCCATCTTCTGCAAAAGAAGATCCAACTGGCTGTGACGATAGAAGGGAAGCCCTGTGAGATGGAGCTCGACACCGGTTCCGCAACGTCTATTGTGTCCTGGAGCACAATCAAACGTCTCTTGCCTCAGCTGTCTAAACGCCAATTACAAGACTGTCAGTTAACATTAAGAGACTATCAGGGTAACCTGATTCCGGTAATTGGCACCCGGAAAGTCAGAGTGCAGTTCAAGGGGTTTGACGGCCGGCTACCCCTCATCATAGTCGAGGGACGACTGCCCAGCCTTCTGGGTCTCGACTGGTTCCAGTCCCTAGGCCTGCAAGTCAGCGGAATCCACCACCTCGGCACAACTGCACTCGACTGCTTGGTCAACGAATTCCCCGCTGTTTTCGATGGCACCTTAGGTAAATACACGGGAACGCCTGTTTCTTTCAACCTCGACCCATCAGTGCAGCCGGTGCGAATGAAGCCACGCCGCGTCCCAATTGCACTCAAGCCGAAAGTGGACGCCGAACTGGACAAACTCGTATCTCAGGGCGTCCTCGAGCCAGTGGATCATGCACGATGGGAAACACCCATCGTGCTGCCGATTAAGCCGGACGGCAGCGTGAGGATCTGCGCAGACTACCGCTGCTCGATCAACCGTGCCCTGCCTTCAAATGCGTACCCAGTGCCAGTGGTCCAGCACCTCCTACACACTCTGGGCGAGGGGTCAATTTTTGCAAAACTCGACCTTGCACAGGCGTATCAACAACTGGTCGTAGACGACGAAGCAGCTGAGGCGCAGACAATCATCACGCACCGGGGTGCCTTCCGTTGCCGCAGGTTGCAGTTTGGGGTGAGCATCGCCCCTGGACTTTTTCAGAGCTTAATGGAGCGCTTGCTCCAAGGACTCCAAGGCGTCGTCCCCTATTTTGACGACGTCCTTGTGTCAGCCACCTCCATGGATGAACTCATGGCCCGTTTGCGCATGGTTCTCCAAAAATTCCAAAACATGGGCCTGAAGGTTAAGAGAGACAAATGCCAGGTTGCGGTGTCCCAGATAGAGTTCCTGGGGTTCCTCATTGATGGCAATGGCATCCATCCTACTGCGGCCAAGACCAAAGCCATCCTTGAGGCCCCTATCCCTACCAATAGAGCTGAATTACAGGCCTTTTTAGGCCTTCTCAATTTCTATGCGGTCTTCCTGCCGCATAAAGCCTCTGTCGCGGAGCCACTCCACCGTCTCCTTGACTCGGGGGCTGCCTGGGTCTGGGGCCGGCGGGAGGCTTCCGCATTCAAGGCAGTGAAACATCTCCTGATTTCTAACGACGTCCTTGTTCAATACAGCGAGCACTTGCCTTTAGTGCTCGCCTGCGACGCTTCACCCTACGGGGTGGGCGCCGTCCTGTCACACCAGTTGCCTAGTGGAGCAGAGGTGCCGGTTGCCTACTTTTCCCGCACTCTCTCTGCTTCTGAGCGCAACTACGCGCAAATTGATAAAGAGGCCCTCGCTATTGTGGCCGGGGTGCGGCGTTTCCATCATTATTTATACGGCCGCCCCTTCCAAATTGTCACTGACCACAAGCCGTTACTAGGGTTGCTTGCCGGCGATCGCCCGGCCCCGCAGGTGCTGTCCCCCCGAATGACACGATGGTCTGTGTTCCTCGCCTCCTACGACTACCTGCTACTGCACCGACCAGGGAAACAGATCGCTCACGCCGATGCCCTCAGCCGTTGCCCATTGCCAGACGCTCCTGAAGACCCTACTGCTGCCGCCCCCGTCTTCCTCATTGACGACCTCAACCTTCCAATTTCTGCCGCCGACATCGCCCGGTCGTCCGCAAGGGATCAGGTAATATCCCGGGCACTAGATTGGGTTAGGCGAGGGTGGCCCAAGGACCCCGTAGATCCTGTTTTCCTTCCTTTTAAATCTCGGCTGGCGGAACTCTCCGTTCAGCGCGGCTGTTTGCTGTGGGGCCACCGCGTTGTGGTGCCGGCCTCACTGAGGACTACCGTCTTGCAACAGCTTCACCGTGCACACCCCGGCATTGTCCGAATGAAAGCCCTGGGCAGAAGTTATGTCTGGTGGCCCAAGCTGGACCAGGACATAGCTGCCCATGTTGCCAGGTGCCCAAAATGTCAAGGTGCCCAAGCTTTACCGCCCAGAGCCGAGCCCCGAACGTGGGAGCCCCCATCCTCTCCCTGGTCGCGAATACACATTGATTTTGCAGGCCCCATTCAGGGCCGCATGCTCTTGATTATCGTGGACGCCTTCTTGAAGTGGGTCGAGGCGATCCACATGTCCTCCACTACGGCGGACGCGCTTATTGCCACCCTCCGCCACGTCTTCGCCACCCATGGGCTACCCGACGTGTTGGTGTCCGATAACGGACCACAACTGACAGCTGCCAAATTTGAGGCCTTCTTAGCTTCCCAGGGCATCCGGCATGCCCTGACGTCTCCTTTTCACCCCTCTAGTAATGGCTTGGCGGAGCGCGCGGTGCGGTCCGTCAAAGAGGCCCTTTCCAAAATGGATCACCTGCCCTGGCTAGAACGCATTGATGCCTTCTTGCTGGCCCACCGCTCCACGCCATCCCCAGAATCCAACACCAGCCCAGCCGAGCTCCTTATGGGACGGCGGCTAAGAACGACCCTTGACCGGTTGCACCCTGCATACTCTACCCCAAAGCCTTTGGATTCTCAGGGAGGGACGAGGTCCTTCGCCCAGGGGGAAGCAGTGTATGCCCGTAATTATGGGGGGCATCCCTTGTGGCTACCGGGCATAGTAACTGATCAGACCGGGCCCTGCTCCTACAGGGTCAGGCTCCTCGACGGCAGAACGTGGAAACGTCACTGCGACCAGTTGCGGAGCAGGCACCCAGGGCAACCTTGCCAGCAGAGCCCAACAGTAGCCCAGCAGTCACCAACCAGCCCAGCGAGCCCAACAGCAGCGGCGACCAGAGACGGGGAACCCAGCGACGAGGAGGCCGACGTCGAGCAGGCAGCCAGCGCGCCAAACCAAAGCGGCGACTTACCTGGTGGGCCAGCACCCTTCTGCGGTCTTCCTCGGCGACCCGGGCGATCACCATCCTCCGGCGCAGAGTCCTCGGCCGAAGACGAGCAGCCGGGGCCTCCAAGCAGGCCAGAAGGGCTCCGGGCATCCAGCCGGGTCAGGCGGCGGCCAGCGTACTTGCAGGACTACGCTTGCGCGAACTTTGGAGGGAGGGGTGTTATGTTCTGCGCAGCCGCCAAAACAAGGAGTTTAAGCGGGAAGCGATTCGACATCTGATTGGCTGATCGTTTGACAGCTCCTGTATAAATAGGGAGCTGTCCAACGAGCAGCGGCGGCATTCTTGTTCTAAGCCGGTTCTGAACTGTTAGCTTGTTCTTTTGAGGGAATAAACTTGTTAGCCTTTATTCCTGTCTCCGCCTCAGTCATTCCTGGCTACCCACAGGTCCTTGGTACACACCACATTTTTTTTTAAATTGAAAGATGGTGAGGATTATAGTGTATGCTAGACTTATGCCAGTGTATCCAGCACAAAGATTGCGATAAGAAAAAAACAACATCCTTTTCATTCACTGTTCATTTTTGTATTTCCTTAAATCATAGAAGCTTATGATCTCATTTACCCACTTCTTTCGGCATCTCTACAGCCCGTTCTCATTTTAGCAACTACAATTGGAACTGGGAGCTCCGTCATTAAACAAGGAGATCTCTAAGTTTAAACTTCAACTGTGCTTATGATCTTAGTACAGACCCATGAAGATAATAATGTGAAATTTGTTGATCAACGTAACTGAAAATAAGGCAATCATTATACAACAACTCCCTGTATATAGGCCATAACCATCTTCCCTTGTCCATTTTGAATGTACAGTGACTCAGATTACAATCAGTTAAATTTATTAACATTCATTCTTTTCTATGTTCTTTTTCTCTTTTTCTTTTCTTATACAGTTTTTTTCCTCCCACATAACAACTGAACTAGAAACATATAAAGGCAAGCTTCATTGCGTAGACAACACCATATGCCAAGACAACTGGACAATGCCTGATGCATTTGCTTTGCAGAAAGATTATTCAAAGTTGTTTTGTTAAAGGGGACTACGCTGGTAGCATTTTTTTCCCCGATTCGTTGCAAATCGGAGTAAAAGATCTTCCTCGTGAACCAATTCCTTGCGTGACCCAAAGTCAAAGCATAACTCAGTGAGGCTGAGAAACAGTAGCTTTGTTTTACAAGGGATAATGACTTTTTCTTTGGATTTCAGTAGTTTTGTGAAAAATAGCCAGAGCAATATTTAAGAATTAGATATGAAGGAATAGTATCTTGCTTGTATTTGTATTTGTATTTGTATTTTATTATTTGTATGCCGCCCTTCTGTGGGAGGACTCAGGGCAGCAAACAATTCAAGGGGGAAAAAGGGGAACATAAAAAGACAAAATACAAATAATAAAAGTAAACAACAGTCGCACAACCATACATGTTGAGAGGGGAGGGAACTCATCACCCCCAGGCCTGCCGGCAAAGCCAGGTTTTGACGGCTTTTCGGAAGGCCTGGAGAGAGGTGAGGGTCCGAATCCCTGCGGGGAGTTCGTTCCAGAGGGCCGGAGCTGCCACAGAGAAGGCCCTCCGCCGGGTAGTAGCCAGGTGGCATTGGCTGGTAGACAGAACCCGGAGGAGGCCAACCCTGTGTGATCTAATGGGTCTTTGGGAGGTAATTGGCAGCAGGCAGTCTCTCAAGTACCCAGATCCAATACCATGAAGGGCTTTATAAGTTACGACTAGCACCTTGAAGCGTATCCGGAGACTGATCGGTAACCAGTGCAGCTCGCGGAGGATAGGTGTAACGTGGGTGTACCGAGGTGCACCCACAATCGCTCGCGCGGCTGCGTTCTGGACGAGTTGAAGTCTCCAAATACTCTTCAAGGGCTGCCCCATGCAGAGCGCATTGCAGTAGTATCTTATATCTTGTGTTCCATTCACTGCAGCAAGTAATGGTTAGCATGCATGCTCTTCTGAGCTCGGTTATCAAGCCTGCAGATTCCTGCACATGACTAGGCTGTGGCAGTGGAACAAAAATGGCATTTAAATCCCGAATGGCACCCTTAAGCACTTGGCAGCAGAAGGGCCCTTCTGAGGAAGATTAAGTTAATAGAAGCATTTGGGTAACATCTGCATGGCTCCTTCCTAGTCAACCAAACCCGTGCGCAGCAGCAGCAGCAGCAGCAAATCAGGATTCTGGTAGCAGTTTTATGAGTTTTATTAAAAAGGCCTAAGGTTTTTGCGCGCTGCATCCCACTTCGTCAGATGCACAGAGTGGGTAGACTGACGTAGGATTTTTCCGTATTTTTCAGGAGTATATAAGACGCACTGGAGTATAAGAGGCACCAAGATTTTGAAAAAGTAAATTAAAAAAAAAAAGGTTTTACCATCCCCGGCCCCCAGGACCACTTTGCAGGCCTCCCAAACCCTCTGCACATCCTGGTTTTTTTGTGAAAAACAGGGCATGCAGAGAGTTTGGGAGGCCTATAAAGTGCTCCTGGGCGGTTCCACCACAAAACCGCGGTAGACTAAAGCGCGCTCGACAAAAGCGTGTACCTGATGTCAACACAGCGCGACGAAAACATCACGCTGTGAGCGGTAAACTTAAAATTAATGCGAAAACCTTACCCTAAGCCCCCCAAACCTAACCCTAAACCTAACCCTAAACCTAACCCTAAACCTAACCCTAAACCTAACCCTTAACCTAACGCTAAACCTAACGCTAACCCTTAACCTAACCCTAACCCTAACCCTTAACCTAACCCTTACCTTTACGTGAATTGGCTTGCTTTAAAAACGCTTTTTAAAATCTCCGTGGTCGTATTTGTCGCCCCGCTGATGACGTCAGGTACGCGCTTTAATCGGGCGCACTTTAGTGGACCGCGGTTTTGTCGTGCCACGCTCCTGGGTGGCCAGGGAGGGCAAAACCACGATGCATGGGCGGGGGGGGGGGGGTTGGGAGGTGACAAACGGGCCCGCTTTTTTGTGAAAACGCGTCAGTTTTTTCACAAAAACAGGGCATGCAGAGTGTTTAGGAGGCCTGTAGAGAGCTCCTGGGGGCTGGGGAGGGCACCAATGAGCACAAAATGGGGCATGCAGAAAGTTTGGGAAGCCTTGGGGCTTGGGAGGGCAAAAACACCCCCATTTTTGTGAAAAATGGGCCTGTTTTTTGCTCGTTTTTGCCCGCCCCAGCCCCTAGGAGTACTCTACAGGCCTCCCAAACCCTCCTCACACTCGTTTTTTTTATGAAAAATGGCTCCATTTTTACTCATTTTTGCCCTCCCCAGCCTCGAGGAACACTTTTCAGGTCTCCCAAACCCTCCATGTGTCCATTTTTGCGAAAAATGGGATGCCCAGGGCAGGGTTTATGGAGGTCAAAAATGGCTGTATTCGATGTATAAGACACACCAACATTCCCACCCTCTTTTTTTGGGGGGGGGGAGCTGCGTCTTATACTCAGAAAAATACGGTAAATTGGGGTGAGGTGGGGGAAGTGGGGATGGATGGACAAACCAGTTTACAGTACACAAATCCATTGTATTTGTTGAGCCCTTCTGATATTAGGGGTCCTTGCTTGTTTTCTTGCAAAAGTTTCATTACCCTAACTAGGTAACATCATCAATGCTAGTAAGAAGTGATATTGGCTTATATTCTGGGGTCTTTATCTGTCTGTGTGGGTGGGAGCGGTCTTAGAGATTCTTTGGAGATGGCCTGAAATGTGATGTGAAACCAACAATTTCTCATTTGATGGTGCTGTGAAATCCTGCTTTTCCAAAGCAGTGACTTTAAGATACGTTACCGAGTGTCCTGGGAGACTGAATTTCTTTAGCTCCTTTCATTAACTCTCTCTGTCAAGTATGTGAGAACAAATTTAGTTGTGGTGCCTGGTTATCGAGAATAGATTTGTTGGGGAGTTCAGGAAGCACGGAGATGCGCACGATATCCCATGGCAATATGCAGGCTTATCATGTGGTCTTTATGCGTCCATCACATTTACACAGTGACATCAAGGAAGTAGATTGATATCCACAGAATACACTTTTTTTGTCCTAGAAGCCTGGACCTTTCCATTGGTTCATAGGTTTAAATGCGCATTTGATGCATAATATAATCACTGCCTTGTACAATGGAGTATGTGCTAATTTAAAATTTCATATGGTATTTAAATTAATTTGTTCAATTACTGTAGCCACACGCCTCCATCATTGACTGCGAGTAGTCCACAATTCTTATTGTGGTTTTCGGTCTAGAAAAAAAAAGCTGCTAGAGTGGTTGGAACAGTTAGTGTTAACCCTCCCATCCCTCTCCTGTTTACAACATAAATGTGACATGGAAGGAAAAGAGATTGACTGGAAGAAGGTGGCCAAGCTATGACTTCTAAAACTAGCTTATAAACCTATTGTAGCAACTATTGTGAAATGATCATGAACAGCAGTAACAGGTATAGTTGGAGAAGACAAGAAACCAATAAAGCAGTGATGCTTTATTTTTTGTCCATGTGTGCCGAAAGTGCACGCATGCATGCCCACAAACATAATGCAATGTGCATGTGACACCCCCTGTGTGTCCCGCCCCCTATAAGTGCGACCCCCCTGCGCTTCCCCGCACATGTGTGCGTACCTCCCGCATGTGCGACAGAGACCCGAAAATCAGCTGGCTGGCGGGAGGCATGCACAAATGCTTGGTGGAGCTGAGCTGGGGCAATGGCTCGCATGCCCGCAGAGAGGGCTTTGCGTGCCACCTGTGGCACACATGCCATAGGTGTCAGGCCTGCAATTATATTCCTTTTAGAATTTTGGCCTGCTACACTTTCTCTTATTTCATTATGCTGTTTCATTAGTATAGTTGATGGGAGGGGGGAATAGACAGGAGTAGGATTGTGGAATGTATTGTTGTCATTCTTTACTAGAAGCCAAGGTCCTCTTTTGTCTCCGTACTTTTACACCTGACCGGAAGAAGCTGGGTGTGGATGCCAGCATGGAAGAAGAAGATTGGACCATGTGATGGATTTGTGGATGTGGGGACAAGATCATGAACTTTTAACTGGGTGGAATTGTGATGTAATTTCCAGAATTGGGATTTACACAGATGTGCTAAGATGTCTGCTTTATTAAATTGGAACTTTAAGGATCGTTTTGCCTTGGACTCTGATTTAATTCTACATGATACCTGGAACGCTGACAATAGGTTTGCCATCATGGCAATAGAGGAATCTTCATTTTCAATGTTCTTTCTGCTGCAGGCCAATTGCATAGGAATGGCTGCTGGATAAGGAGAGGGGAGAGAAGGAGCCAGTGGCGAGAGTAGCGTAAGGCTTCTCATTAGAGCAAATTTTTACAAGGGTGTCAAACTGGGCAGCCCACGGGCCTGAGGCATCACATGCGGGCCACGCCCACCCCAGCTCCGTGAAGGAGAAAAACGTCACACGATGGCCATGTGACGCCACGAGTTTGACACCCGCGAAGCTTCTTTCTCCTTTCATCCTCCTCTCCTTAACCATCTTCAAAACACGGTGCTACCTTTTCAGTGGTTGCGTAGCTAAGGTAGAAAATGGGCTGTGCCGATAACCCTCAACACCACGAGCAGATTGGTGTTACTCAGAGTGCTAAACAGTTGAATGTAATTCCCTGATCTATCAAGGACATTCTGAGGACAAGCTGTAGTGTAGACTAGCAGGAAGCTCAACCCAAGAGCCGAGGTGGCGCAGTGGTTAAATGCAGCACTGCAGGCTACTTCAGCTGACTGCAGTTCTGCAGTTCGGCTGTTCAAATCTCACCGGCTCAGGGTTGACTCAGCCTTCCATCCTTCCGAGGTGGGTAAAATGAGGACCTGGATTGTTGTTGGGGGCGATATGCTGACTCTGTAAACCGCATAGAGAGGGCTGAAAGCCCTATGAAGCGGTATATAAGTCTAACTGCTATTGCTATTGCTATTGCTAATCTCACCGGCTCAAGGTTGACTCAGCCTTCCATCCTTCCGAGGTGGGTGAAATGAGGACCCGGATTGTTGTTGGGGGCAATATGCTGACTCTGTAAACCGCTTAGAGAGGACTGAAAGCCCTACGAAGCAGTATATAAGTCTAACTGCTATTGCTAACTGCTATTGCTATCTTTACAGACTCATGGATGAGGAAAATCCTAGTAAATAGCATTTGTTATGATGTTATTTAGATGAGATAAATAGCTCGCTGGGGTTCATCTGATGTCAACAAGCTAAATCCAGTTTTGTTTTAATTATATCCAGTTATGGCTTAGATTTATAACTTACACCCCCCCACCAAAAAAAGAAACCCCTCAATGAAGTGTTAGCTGCCTGATTTTAACACAACAGCAATAATTTCATTTAGGTTTAGCTGAGAGAGATGGCCTGGCCCATAATCTCTCATTGAGCTCCAGGTTGCTTATATAAACTAAATAATGAAAGGTGGTCCCGACAGATGGCTTGTATATCGATTAATTAAATGCATAATTAAAATCTATTATTAAAAAGAAAAAGGGGCTGTTTTTTTAAAACTTAATATATCATTGTCAGCACTGAATTATCCCTGCTTATCTCCTATGTATGGGTTGTAGGGAATACATTAATGTAATTCTGTCCCAGATTAGCACGTAGGCTTTTGACCTTATAAAGGATTCATAACATTTGGAACTCAGGCTTAAAGAGAAACCTGAGTATGTGTGAACAGGAGATGGGTAAACCTAAACCAGGCTGACACCGTCTCGTGTTAAACCTGAATTAGGAATTAGGCACGCTGACTGAAAACGTTGGAAGGCATTTAGTTGGGGAAAGAAGGAAGGCGAAGTCATATTAATTAAAACTACTTTAATAGATGCTTTAATAAACATCTTCATTTTCAGCTTTCAAGTTTCATCTACAAGCTGTCTTTCTTAAGTTTGATACAACTGGGAGAGGAGCATTACAACCATTGGTAATTGCTAACACAAGGGTTATTCAGTTAGAATAGGAAAAGCCTATTGAGTCCATCCTCTTGCTAAGTGCAGAACTACAGATTGGATCTGCCCAACGAATCACCGAAGTTTAGCTTTTCCCTCAGGCCTCTCAAACTTGCGGCCTGTGGGCCAGATGTGTCACGCACTGGCCACTCCAGTGGTGGGTTTCAAAAATTGTTCTAACCTACTCTGTGGGAGTGGCCTTCTTTGTGGGAGTGGCTTGCCGCCCATGTGACCGGATGGGGGTGGCTTGACGCCCATGTGACCGGATATGAAGATGCCGACGACACTTGTCAGAACCACCTTAAATTACCTCTCACACAGCACTGGCATGCATAAGAATAGGATGTAAACTTGTTTTTTTAAAGGCATCTTTGGTTTGCGTTAAAACAACTTCAACCCACGCAACCTTCTGATTGCACCACAAACGCAGTAGTCATCCTTACCTTTCACAGAGGCACTGAGTTTTATAAATAGGAGCATGATAGTGTAGAATAATCATATCCAAGGACCAGTGGTGGGTTTCAAAAAATTTCAGAACCTCTTCTGTAGGTGTGGCCTGCTTTCCGGGTCCACTGGTGGAACCTCTTCTAACCGGTTTGGTAGATTTGATGAACCGGTTCTACCGAATAGGTGCGAACTGGTAGGAACCCACCTCTGGGCCACACCCAGACTTGGGTTAACCACGGCGGTGGGAAGTCCCGCCACGTCACATCATGCCGCCACAACGCCATGAGTCTGACATCCCTGCTTTACTTGATCTCATCTAAGTGAAGGAGATCCCACTCCCTCTCTGAGTGGTTCCACCAAGATTACAAAATGTTTACTAACATTACATTGGGATCTGCTTTCCTCAAGATCACGGGTGTCAAACTTGATCGTGTCACATGATGTCACATGATGTGCTGCCCTTTTTTTGACTTTGCAGACCTGGGGTGGGTATGGCCTGTGTGTGACACACCCGGCCTTAGGTGACGCAACCTAACTGTTCACCCTTTGAAGAAAGTATAAATATTTTTGATGTTTTGTTAAATCCAGTCTGTCTTAATTATGCTCTTCCTACTGACTGCCACACTCAGCGATGATGGCAAGAGTGATAACGGTGACTCACCTATGCACGAACGTGTAACAGATTAAAGGTATTGGCCGTGTTTCCGTCTTAGCAGCAGCTTCGCAGCACAAATTCAAGTTGACAGTTTTATAAGTTCCTCTCTGGCTCAATTTGAAGGAAATAAGTTACAGCATGCGCTGTAGTAATTTTGTTTAACATTGGCATTTGGCAATTCAGAAGCATTTTACGAGGTTGAAACGTTTCCCAAGGTTTAGGTTTTTTTTCTTCTAAACTATGGATATGACTGTTTAAGTTTGTTAAAGAAAATTGGCCCCAAACATTGAAGCAACACATAGACTTCGATGTATTTATATTTGGATAATTTTCATAGTTTATGTGTCTCTCTCGTTTTGTGTTAATTCCAAATATAGAGCAGGAAGTTTTCTTTTCTTCGAAATCCACCTGTTGTTATATGAAGAAAAAACAACAGCATAATACATCAGATTCTTGGCACATCATATTCCTTCTGGAATACGGGAAGAAAAATGTACTAGGGTTGAGGTGTCACGGAACGCTGTGACCTTCCCACCAAGGGTGGTTCCTATTTTTCTACTTGCATTTTTACATGCTTTCGAACTGCTAGGTTGGTAGAAGCTGGGACAAGTAATGGGAGCTCACTCCATTATGTGACGCTAGGGATTTGAACCACTGAACTGCCGACCTTTCTGATCACAAACTCAGCGTCTTAGCCACTGAGCCACCACATTCCTTGATTAATGGTATTAATTGCAAAACTAAATGATTGGCTTGTGTGAGACAATCTTGTGTCTACTAGATCAGTGGTCTCCAACCTTGGCAACTTTAAGACTTGTGGACTTCAACTCCCAGAGTTCCTCAGCCAGCAAAGCTTTGCTGGCTGAGGAACTCTGGGAGTTGAAGTCCACAAGTCTTAAAGTTGCCAAGGTTGGAGACCACTGTACTAGATGATTTGAACCCCACAAACTACCTAGCTAATTATAAGGAATTTGTGCAGGTAGTGATGGGGTCGGTCATCTGGAGCACACCAGGTTGCCAATTATTAGAATAATGTAAGTAAATTGTAGTGATGATGGTGAAGATTATATGAGCTGAGGTGGCGCTGTGGTTAGAGTGCAGTACTGCAGCCACTTCAGCTGACTGCTATCTGCAGTTCGGTGGTTTAAATCTCACCGGCTCAAGGTTGACTCAGCCTTCCATCCTTCCGAGGTGGGTGAAATGAGGACCCGGATTGTTGTTGGGGGCAATATGCTGACTCTGTAAACCGCTTAGAGAGGGCTGAAAGCCCTATGAAGCGGTATATAAGTCTAACTGCTATTGCTATTGCTAAGATTAACATTTTTCTGATCATTATTACTATAAAGGAAGTGAAATGTCACTTGAAGTAAACTGTACTTGTATTTACTTATGATAGAAATACTTTGCGCTTATAGAAGACAAGGAGTTAGGTGACTGTAGCTGCAACGCTATCTACTCTACACTTACTAATGACATTGATATATAGACATACATAGAGTTTCATGATGAGATTAAGAATTGGATGTTAACTAGTAGGGAAAGTGCCTGTAAATCAGAGTGTTATTAAGACAATGTTCTCCCAAGAATGAATGCACATCCCTTGAAGGAAGATGTTTCTCTGCTTCTATTTACTCACGGTAGAAATGGCAGACCAGGAGTTCGGTTGACCGTAGTTGCAACTCTACACAAACTAATTACAGAGTGTGTGTGAGAGAAACATTCATGATGAGATTAAGAATTGGATTTTAATTAGTGAGCAAAGTGCCCGTAAATCAGTGTTATTAAGACACCGTTCTCCAAGGGATGGGAAGAAACTGCACCACACTCGGCCTGGCTTGTGAACTCCTCCTTCATGGAGGAGAGTGGGGAAAGTTAGTAAGCCTCTGGTCAATGTATTTGTAAAAGGCTTTGTTCTCTCAGCATGCAGGGATAGTGTGTGTACAATATCAAGAGCTAGACTCAACATTTAATCCTTGTCGAAAGCTTTCCGTAGCTTGCGAACAAATCATATTTTCCATACAATTTGCAAAGAATTTTTCTGGAAAAAAATGTGGTGTGAATTAATGGGTTTTGTTTTCCAACTTCAGGGACCCAAAACGCAGCTGGAATTGTTTCTCTAAAATGCTCTTTCACTTCAGGTCTCATTTCACTGGTTTAATTAAAAGGCAGCAATTAACAAAAGACATCAAATACAAGAGTCCCAACATTCACCCTGTGGTCTACTGCAAGAGGTGGGTTACTCCCGGTTCGGCCCAGATAGCAATAGCAATAGCAGTTAGACTTATATACCGCTTCATAGGGCTTTCAGCCCTCTCTAAGCGGTTTACAGAGTCAGCATATCGCCCCCCACAGTCTGGGTCCTCATTTCACCCACCTCGGAAGGATGGAACTGGTTTGTATCCTCTCCAGATCTGCAAATAGGGTGCCCTTGTCACCTCAAGGCTGGATTATTGCTCTACATGGGGCTACCCTTGAAAAGCGTTCGGAGACTACAGTTAGTCCAGAATGCAGCCGCGCGAGCGATACTGGGTGTACCTTGGTACACCCACGTTACACCTGTCCTCCGCGAGCTGCACTGGCTACCAATTGGTCTCCGGACGCAATTCAAGGTGTTGGTTATTACCTTTAAAGACCTACATGGCTTAGGGCCAGCGTATCTGCGAGACCGCCTACTGCCGCATACCTCCCAACGGCCGGTAAGATCCCACAGATTGGGCCTCCTTCAGATGCTGTCAGCCAGCCAGTGTCGGCTGGCGGGCCCCCGGAGGAGAGCCTTCTCTGTGGCTGCTCCGACCCTTTGGAATCAGCTACCCCCAGAGGTCCGGACCTTACCCACTCTCATGGCCTTCAGGAAAGCTATTAAAACCTGGCTGTTCTGGCAGGCCTGGGGCTGTTGACCTCATCGTTGAGGTCCAGCCCCGATCAGAGTGAATGCATGTGCTTTGTGAATTTTAAACTATCCTTTTCGTATTTTCCTTTTCTTTCTTTTTTCTTTTTGTAAGCCGCCCGTAGTCCTTCGGGATTGGGCGGCATATAAATTTAATAAATTCAATTCAATTCAATTCAACAGATCGTTAGGGAAGTATGGCAAAAAATCATTTGAATTTGAATTTATTAAAATTTATAGGCCGCCCTTTTCCCTGAGGGGACTCAGGGCGGCTTACAATCACAAGGGAGGGAAGTGCAACATCAAAAACAAAACAAAATGTGAACAAAGAAAAAAAATAGTAAAACACAACTTTCGTTCAACAGTCAAACACTCGGGCGGGTGAATTAGGAACCTATCCCCAGGCCTGCTGGGAGAGCCAGATCTTGAGGGCTGCGCGGAAGGTCTGGATGGTGGTGAGGGTACGGATTTCAGCGGGGAGATCGTTCCACAGGGTCGGAGCTGCAACAGAAAAGGCTCTCCTCCGTGTGGTCGCCAGTCGGCATTGACTGGCAGATGGGATTCGGAGGAGGCCCAGTCTGTGCGATCGAATTGGTCGAAGGGAGGTAATCGGCAGGAGGCGGTCTCTCAAGTACCCAGATCCACTACCATGGAGTGCTTTAAAGGTGGTCATCAGTACCCTGAAGCGCACCCGGAGACCAACAGGTAGCCAGTGCAGCTCGCGGAGGACAGGTGTAACGTGGGCGAACCGCGGTGCGCCCACTATCACTCGCGCGGCTGCATTCTGGACTAACTGTAGTCGCCGGATGCACTTCAAGGGCAACCCCATGTAGAGCCCATTGCAGTATTCCAGCCTAGAGATCACAAGGGCTCGAGTGACTGTTGTGAGAGCCTCCCGGTCTAGGTAGGGCCGCAACTGGCGGACCAGGCGAACCTGGGCAAATGCCCCCCTGGTCACAGCTGACAGCTGGTGGTCAAAAGTCAGCTGTGGGTCCAGGAGGACTCCTAAGTTGCGGACCCTATCTGAGGGGTGTAAAATTTGACCCCCCAGCCTAAGTGTTGGTACATTAGCCAAATTATTGGGAGGGAAGCACAACAGCCACTCGGTCTTGTCCGGGTTGAGTACCAGTTTGTTAGCGCTCATCCAGTTCCTAACGGCCTCTAGCCCCTGGTTCATCACGTCCACCGCTTCATTGAGTTGGCACGGGGCGGACAGATACAGTTGCGTATCGTCCGCATATTGGTGGTATTTTATCCCGTGCCTCCGAATGATCTCGCCCAGCGGTTTCATGTAAATGTTAAATAGTAGGGGGGATAAGACCGACCCCTGTGGCACCCCACATGTTAGGGGCCTCAGGGACGATCTCTGCCCCCCGACCAACACCGACTGCGACCTGTCCGAGAGGTAGGAGGAGAACCACTGTAAAACAGTGCCTCCCACTCCCACCTCCCGCAGTCGTCGCAGAAGGATACCATGGTCGATGGTATCGAAAGCCGCTGAGAGGTCAAGGAGAACCAGGATGGATGCATAGCCTCCATCTCTGGCCCTCCAGAGATCATCGGTCAATGCGACCAAAGCGGTTTCTGTGCTGTAACCAGGTCTGAAGCCGGACTGGAAGGGGTCAAGATAACTAGCTTCCTCCAAGGCCCGTTGAAGCTGGAAGGCCACCACCTTCTCAACAACCTTCCCGATAAAGGGGAGGTTGGAGACAGGATGAAAGTTGTTTAAAATGGCTGGATCCAAGGATGGTTTCTTCAGGAGGGGTCTCACCACCGCCGTTTTAAGTACGGCGGGGAAGTGCCCCTCCCGAAGGGAGGCGGTCACGACCGCCTGGATCCAGCCATGTGTCACCTCCCTGCTGTTGGCAACCAGCCAGGAGGGACACGGGTCCAGAATACAGGTGGAGGCACTTACAGCTCGAATGGCCTTGTCCACATCCCCAGAGGCAACATCCTGGAACTCAACCCAGAGATGATTTGCCAAGCGGTCCTCCTGTGTCTCGGCTGGATCTACTGCGGTGGAGTCCAAGTCCGACCGAAACCGAGCTATTTTGTCCGCCAAGAATTGAGCATAGTCCTCAGCCCTACCCTGCAAGGGGTCTCCCGCATCCCTCCTGTTAAGGAGGGAGCGGGTTATCCTAAACAGGGCGGCTGGGCGTGACTCGGCGGACGCAACCAAGGCAGAAATGTATGATCTTTTGGCAGTTCTTAGTGCTCGGACGTAGTCCTTGGTGCAGGTGGTTAGAAGTGCTCGGTTCGCCTCGGACTTATCGGACCTCCACTGGTGCTCTAGGCATCTCCTCCGGCGTTTCTTCTCCCGGAGCTCCTCGGTAAACCAAGGGGGCCTCCGGGATCCACTGACCCGGAGGGGCCGTAGTGGCGCAATCCGATCAAGAGACTCCGACGCCGCCGAGTGCCAGGCGGCAACCAGAGTCTCCGCCGAACTGTGGGCGAGAGTATCAGGAATGACCCCAAGCTCCGTCTGGAACCTCAATGGGTCCATAAGTCGCCTGGGGCGGAACCACCTGGTCGGTTCCTCCTCCCTACGGTGGGGGTTTGGCCTCCGGAAGTCAAGCCTCAGTAGGCAGTGGTCTGACCACGACAGGGGTATGATCTCATTACCCCTCAGACCAAGATCACACATCCACTGCTCCGAGAGGAATACGAGGTCGAGCATGTGACCCGCTGCATGGGTTGGGCCCCGAATTACCTGGGTCAAGCCCATGGCTGTCATGGAAGCCATGAACTCCTGCGCCCCATCAGAGCGTTCACCGAGCGATGGCAAATTGAAGTCCCCCAGAACTATAAGCCTGGGGAACTCAACTGCCAGCTCGGCTACTGACTCGAGGAGCGAGGGGAGGGATGCTGCAACGCAGTTGGGAGGCAGGTACATTAGCAGCAAACCCACTTGACCCTTGAGGTCCAACTTTATCAGCAGGATTAATGCATGGCAAAACAATACCCAAAGACACAATGGCCTAGAAAGGGCAACCAGTGGGAAAAAATGGTGCTAGGTAAACTCAAGAATGCTTACTGAGCACCAAGCTCCTACGTGTTATGGTGATCAATAATCCATAAAGCTGAATCTAGTGACAAGAAAGGAAGAAGAGCAAATGAATGCACATAAATTGAGGAGAGTGCTTTTTTTATTATTTAAGTAGAACGTAGAGGTGAAAGGCTCAAACATGGATTTCTTTGACATGTTTATCATTTTCTTTAGGGCTTCAATCTTACTTGACTCTTTGCTTTTTGTATTGTATTGTATTTGTATTTGATTATTTGTATGCCGCCCTTCTCCGGGAGGACTCAGGGCGGCGAACAATTCAAGGGGGGAAAAAAAGGGGAACATAAAAGACAAAATACAAATAATAAAAGTAGACAACAGTCGCACAACCATACATGTCGAGAGGGGAGGGAACTCATCAACCCCAGGCCTGCCGGCAAAGCCAGGTTTTGACGGCTTTTCGGAAGGCCTGGAGAGAGGTGAGGGTCCAAATCCCTGCGGGGAGTTCATTCCAGAGGGCCGGAGCTGCCACAGAGAAGGCCCTCCCCCGGGTAGTAGCCAGGTGGCATTGGCTAGTAGACGGAACCCGGAGGAGGCCAACCCTGTGTGATCTAATGGGTCTTTGGGAGGTAATTGGCAGCAGGCGGTCTCTCAAGTACCCAGATCCAATACCATGAAGGGCTTTATAAGTTACGACTAGCACCTTGAAGCGTATCCGGAGACTGATCGGTAACCAGTGCAGCTCGCGGAGGATCTAAACTCCTTTCAGTCCTTTTGCATTCCTCAGCATAAATTTGGAATAAAAGTGATTTTAGGATGTGGATCAACATAACGGAGGGTTTTTAAAAAAAATATAACTAGGCATCAGGCAATGGGAAAGCCAAGGGGGTGGGGGAGGGATAGATGAATAATTGATATTCTTGAAAGGAAATCTCAAGTGAGGTCTAAAATTGCAAAGTGGTGTTTTGCGTTTGGAAGTACAGTCATCTCTCTTCCTTGTCCATGTAAAGAAAACAAAAACCTTGGTGGGTGGTAGGACAGATGTCCATGTGAATAAGACGGATCATTTCTAAGATGATACAGCATCTAAATATCAAGTTGTTTTCTCTACAATTTCAAACCCACTTAAATGCTTTGAGGTTCAGTTGTGAGTAAAAAAAGAATCCTTCATTCGTCTCAAAAGGTGGAATAAACCACCAGTTTGACTTAGCAACCAGCTGGTGTATTGTTCATTCCGAGCTCTTGGAGGTTATGTGGTCCTATAAACTCTCTATTTTTTTTTTAGCCCTAAGTTCTTTTTGGGATATGGTCCTATGAATTGTATTGTATTTGTATTGTATTGTATTTAATAGATTTATAGGCCGCCCAATCCCGGAGGACTCCGGGCGGCTTGCTTACAGAAAAGAAACAAATCTTAAAAATAAAGAATTAAAAAAAAAAACAGAGAAGATAGATTAAAACCTCATCATGCACCCAATCTGGTCGGGGCTGGACCTTAGTCATGAGGTGGAATAGCCAGGTTTTGATAGCCTTTCGGAAAGCCATGAGAGTGGGTAGGGTCCGGATCTCTGGGGGTAGTTCATTCCATAGGGTCGGAGTGGCTACAGAGAAGGTCCCCCCCCCGGGGTGCCGCCAGCTGACATTGTCCGGCTGACAGCACCTGAAGAAGGCCCACCCTGTGCGATCTTATCGGCCGTTGGGAGGTATGCGGCAGTATTTAGAACTATTTAGATCAAACGTTTCCGATCCGATATCCTCCAGATTTATTCTATCCCAATTCCCATAGCTGCAATGATCATTGCCAAAGGCTGGGGATGATAGGATTGATAGTCAAGCACACCCGGAGGGGGCTGAGTTAGAGAATGCTTATTTCCTGATGCAGCGAATAATTTAGATTTGGTCCTAGGGATCCTGTGGATTTTTCTGCTTTGCCTGTATAAAATTGTGAAAGGAAGTGCATTTGCCAAGTTATGGAGACAGCCAGGCCATCTATTTTCTTAAGTAGCGTCACTGGTCAACAGATTTCTTTGTCTGGTTCATTGAAAGTTCAAGGCAAAACCACGTGGCCTATTTGTCTGCCCAAGCCAATATCCTCTTGCTGCAATTGTGGTTTCATACTGATATATTTACACACTTTGTTGGCATGGAACTTGAGTCTGCTGTACCTCTCTGGAGTAGATATTCTTGTACTGCAGAATAGCAATAGCAGTTAGACTTATATACTGCTTCATAGGGCTTTCAGCCCTCTCTAAGCGGTTTACAGAGTCAGCATATCGCCCCCACAGTCTGGGTCCTCATTTCACCCACCTCGGAAGGATGGAAGGCTGAGTCAACCTTGAGCCGGTGAGATTAGAACCGCTGAACTGCAGATAACAGTCAGCTGAAGTGGCCTGCAGTACTGCACCCTAACCACTGCGCCACCTCGGCTCTTCAGAATTCAGCATGTTTGTTCTTGACTTCATCTGGGTAAATTTCCCTTTCTCTTGGATAGCATTCCCTAGTGAAAAAAAGCTTTAGACAACAATAACAGAGGTGGTATTCAGCCGGTTCAGCACGGTTCGTCCAGAACTGGTAACGGAAATTGCAGGTGGGATTGCCCACCCACCCTTGCTCTATGCCGTCCTATTTAGGCATGTTTTTGAGGCTGGATGCATGTGTGGCAGGTGTACACATGAGCAAAGTGCATGCACGGAAGGGAGCGGGTGTATGGGGGGGGGGCGCGAACCGATGGTAACAAAATGTGAAACTCACCACTGAACAATAACCCCAAAATTGGGATCACAGTAAACAGTCTGGGTTATAAACAACTGCATTATTAAGTATGCTAGTGCAAATTACTTCATTGGTTCTAAAAATGGTCAATCTTGTTTCGTTCCTAACCCTCCTGTCGTGGAATAAATTAAAAGCTAAAACATGAGAGAGCTATCTGTGATTTCCTCATATTTTGGCATGAGATGTCAAGCAATGTGGAACTGATGCTCCTTCTCTGTAGCCGCTCCGACCCTATGGAACGAACTACCCCCAGAGATCCGGACCTTGCCCACTCTCATGGCCTTCCGGAAGGCTATCAAAACCTGGCTATTCCGGCAGGCCTGGGGGCTGTTGACCTCTTGACCGAGGTCCAGCCCCGATTAGACTGGGTGCATGATGTGGTTCTTTTAATCTGTTTTCCTCTGTTTGTTTTTAATTCTTCTTCTAATATTTATTTTCTATAAGCCGCCCGGAGTCCTCCGGGATTGCGCGGCCTATAAATTTAATAAATCCAATTCAATCCAATCCTTCCTATGGAATAATTGCTTTATGTACAGCAAAAATGTTTTAAAAACTTTGAAACACATAAAAAACCATTTTAATATCCTTCTCCCTGAAACTATAAAGAAGAAATCAATTCTAGTTATAGGCACTGGAATTGTGCAATAATCCTCTCCCAGTTTCATAAAAAAAATAAAGAACAAAACAGAATTTACAACAGGAGAGTTGGATCCAAATTCCGGTTACTAAAATTAACAACTGACCACAAGTAATATCCAAGCAACTATACCAGGAATCATATTTTCAAGCTTTATAATAAGAGTATGATGTAGGCTTCCAATCGATGTTAATAAGGGTTACAGGATTGCCCAAATGACTTTCAATTTCTATAGAATTAAAATGACTGGTAAATCTTATTCTAGTTCAGGCTGGGAAAAATTGTGGGTGTTGATTTTGTTCTGCCTAAACTGGGTTATATGCAGTATCAAATACTGCTGCTTATCCTAGCCATGCTCTCCACCACTTTAGAGAAAACAATACTCTATATCAGAGGTGTCAAACTGATGGGCCATGGGCCGGATGTGTTGTGTGCAGGCCACGCCCACCCCAGATTCGTGACGGGGAAAAAAACGTCGTGATACGTCACATGACAGCAACGTGACACCATGAGTTTCACACCCGTGCTCTGTATCCTAAATGAAGCTGAGGTGGCGCAGTGGTTAGGGTGCAGTACTGCAGGCCACTTCAGCTGACTGCTATCTGCAGTTCAGCGGTTCTAATCTCACCGGCTCAAGGTTGACTCAGCCTTCCATCCTTCCGAGGTGGGTGAAATGAGGACCCAGGCTGTGGGGGCTATATGCTGACTCTGTAAACCGCTTAGAGGGGGCTGAAAGCCCTATGAAGCGGTATATAAGTCTAACTGCTATTGCTATTGCTATGAAGGGGGCTTCACTATTACCATCCCGATTTATAACAAGGGAATTTCAAGAAATCCTGTTAGTTACCCACTCAATCAGTTTATTAGGTGGAAATAAGTTATATACATGCCATTCTGTCAGGAATTCCAGAAAAGGTTTTTGTTGTGACCAGAGGTGGGTTCCTACCGGTTCAGACCGGTTCAGCCGAGTAGGTAGTAACTAAGCCACCCATGCACCCGAATTGGTTTTATTGTGCGCAGCACAGTGGTGGGATTCAGCCAGTTCGCACCTATTTGGGAGAACCGGTTGGTAACTTTCGAAGCAGTTCGGAGAACCAGTTGTTGGAAGAAATCTGCTTTTGTTTTTTCCCCACTTTACAGGGCTAATCCTGCAAGGAAGGCAGGAAGGAAACATTCTGGTGTTGTTTCTAGCTTAATCTTTATTGACCTGCTTACAGAAACTGCCTCTCTGGTTAACCCTTATTACCATTGTAACAGCTAAGGCAAAGCGCCCATCAACGTGAGGGATATTTAGTTGGCCACACCCACCCAGTCACATGACCACTGAGCCCCACCTACCCTGCTGGTTATTAGGGCAGAGAACCGGTTGTTAAATTATTTGAATCCCACCACTGGCGCAGCACCATCTTTATTTTTGCTTCTGTGCATGCGCAGAACATTCTCCATTGCAGAAATGTAATTCCCCCCCTTTTCTTATGTTCTGAGCATGTGCAAAACTTTTTAGGTGTAAATGCTCACGCCCGTGGAGCATAATTTTTGTCGTGCCGAACTGGCAATTAATGCCAGTAGCAACCCACCCCTGAGCGCGACCACATGTGATCAGCAGAGTTGACCAATGCTTAATCCTCCAACATCCACTGAAGAAAGAGTGCACTAATTCTGGAGGAGCTGTAAACAAATTCAACAATACAGTAGCAATGAGCTATTTTTAACTACCTATGCCCACCAAGATATATATCTTAGGTAGGAATATAACATGCTACCAATTGAAATACCACCAGGTAGGAATAATATGACAGAACGAAAAGAGAATTTTTTTTAGTAGACTCAAGATATGAATTGAATTGAATTGAATAGAATTTTATTATTTGTATGCCGCCCTTCTCCGGGAAGGACTCAGGGCGGCGAACAATTCAAAAAGGGGAAAAGGGGAACATAGAACAAAATACAGATAATTAAAATAAGCAAGAATCACGCAACCACACAAGTCGAGAGGGGAGGGGAACTCATCAACCCAGGGCCTGCCGGCAAAGCCAGGTTTTGACGGCTTTCCGGAAGGCCTGGAGAGAGGTGAGGGTCCGAATCTCTGCGGGGAGTTCGTTCCAGAGGGCCGGAGCCGCCACAGAGAAGGCCCTCCCCCGGGTAGTAGCCAGATGCCATTGGCTAGTAGATGGAACCCGGAGGAGGCCAACCCTGTGTGATCTAATGGGTCTTTGGGAGGTAATTGGCAGCAGGCAGTCTCTCAAGTACCCAGATCCAATACCATGAAGGGCTTTATAAGTTACGACTAGCACCTTGAAGCGTATCCGGAGACCCATATGAGGGGGGGGGGAGACAAAGAAATGAAAGGAGGCCATCAAAAAAGTTATTGTAACTTGACAAGAAGTAGGAAGATAGGATGGATCCTAATAATATAAAAAGGAAATTTTCATAATTTGAGAGATACCGAAAGTCAAGATACATATCATATTTATATGAATATTTTCTACGAGTCTCTCCCACACATTCTAATCTAAAGTACCAGAGTAGGAATTCTCCCATGGGGTATAGAGTATCTGAAGGAGGTGGGGGGTGGGGGGGGGGATATTGTCTCTCTCCCTCTGCACCATTTTTCTTAACATTTTTTTCTTTCCCCGAGCGCATTTCAAATCCAGATTGCAGTTATTTTCTGTGAAAAATCAATCTGGTATGGAAAACATTCATGCAGTCGAACCTTATATGTAATTTGACTTCTGGGGGGATGAGTCAGAGGTCTGTAGATGATTTATCCTTAGGAGTAAATGTGTTTCCTTTCCATTTTGTATTTACAACAACCTTGTGAGTGAAGCTTAGCATTGGGCAATTCGGAGCTGGTTCCTATTAGGCGTCATGATTACTGATACAGTTAAAAAAAATATGTTCAGCTCTTCCAGACCTTCTCGAGGAGCTGGATGTCAAAGGATGTGAGGCAACAGTCTTGTGAAGGCTGATATTTCCCCATCACAGTTTAGTTCTACTCACTTGCAAGCAAATATCTGCATAGGACATGGCTGTACCCATATGAATTCATCATTGCATTTCCGAAGGGGGCTTCTTGAAGCACTTAACCTTAAACCTGCTGGCCAGTTTAACCTTCAGGACTATCTGAAGAGCCGAGGTGGCGCAGTGGTTAAATGCAGCACTGCAGGCTACTTCAGCTGACTGCAGTTCTGCAGTTCAGCTGTTCAAATCTCACCGGCTCAGGGTTGACTCAGCCTTCCATCCTTCCGAGGTGGGTGAAATGAGGACCCGGACTGTGGGGACGATATGCTGACTCTGTAAACCGCTTAGAGAGGGCCGAAAGCCCTATGAAGCGGTATATAAGTCTAACTGCTATTGCTAACTGCTACCTGCTCAATAACTTTACAAATAGCCACAGGAGCAATGAGTTTGAGGTTGATTTCAAAGTTTAGGATAGAATAGAATAGAATAAAGTAGAATATAATAGAATAACAGAGTTGGAAGGGACCTTGGAGGTCTTCTAGTCCAGCCCCCTGCTTAGGCAGGAAACCCTACACCACTTCAGACAAAGAGTTATCCAACATCTTAATAACTTCCAGTGTTGGAGCATTCACAACTTCTGGAGGGAAATTGTTCCACTGATTAATTGTTCTAACTGTCAGGAAATTTCTCCTTAGTTCTAAGTTGCTTCTCTCCTTGATTTGTTTCCACCCGTTGCTTCTTGTCCTCAGGTGCTTTGGAGAATAATTTGACTCCCTCTTCTTCGAGCCGAGGTGGCACAGTGGTTAAATGCAGCACTGCAGGCTACTTCAGCTGACTGCAGTTCTGCAGTTCGGCTGTTCAAATCTCACCGGCTCAGGGTTGACTCAGCCTTCCATCCTTCCGAGGTGGGTAAAATGAGGACCCGGATTGTTGTTGGGGGCGATATGCTGACTCTGTAAACCGCTTAGAGAGGGCTGAAAGCCCTATGAAGCGGTATATAAGTCTAACTGCTATTGGTATTGCTATTGCTATTCGTAGCAGCCCCCAGGTTTCGTTAGCTTGACAGCCATGATGGCAGACTTTAAGATAACCTGCTCCTAAAACTTGAAAAGTGGAAGGGATGGGAACGCGTGGATCTCACAGAATATTAGGTGTTGTTTGTTTCATCAGCCTGAATGCCACCAATAGTGAATGACTGTTGGTTTGTAGATAGAACAGACAAGAAGCATTCCCAGAAACAGAAACTCTTAACTTTTTTTTAAATAATTTTTTTTATTTTATCAATTTCATATATACATTCACAATTATATGATCTCATAGCTGTTATTAATAATATGTATTTATAACAATTTTTCCCTACAGTTGACAATATACTTGAAGATTGCTTTCTTAACATCACATAGATCCATCTTATCTTACAACGGTCCTACTTCTTCTTCCCTCCCTCCCTCCCTCTTCCCTTCCCTCGTTTCTTCTCTCCTACTCCCCTTCCTTCCCTCCTTCCCTCCCTCCTTCCCCTTCCCTCCTTCTCTCCTTCCCTCCTTCCTTCCCTCCTTTCTTTTCTCCTTCTCTCCTTCCTTTCCCCCTTCCTTTCCTCCTTCCTTCCCCCCTTCCTTCTCTCCTACATTCCCTCCTTCCTTCCCTCCTTTCTTCTCTCCTTCCTTCCCTCCTTCCTTCCCTCCTTGCTTCCCTCCCTCCTTCTTTCCCTCCTTCTTTCCCTCCTTGCTTCCCTCCCTCCTTCCCTCCCTCCTTCCTACCCCCTTTCTTCTCTTTCTTCTCTCCTTCCTTCCTTCCTCCTCTCCTTTCCCTTCTCTCCTTCCCCTTCCTCCCCTTTACCCTTCCCCTCTTCTTCCCATTCCTCCCCTCTTTCCTACTCTTACATTCCCTCCCATTCTTCCTCTGCCTTTCCCTTTCTCCTATTCCTCTCCTTTCTCCTCTCCTTCCTATCTTTCCTTCTACTCCTCCCTCCATCCACTCTATCCGTTCTTGTAGAAGCTCTAACTTTATTGTAAGGTTACGGAAACAGAATCTTGCAAGTCTGAAACTACATCTCTCCCCTCCCGTCATCTTTACAGTCCAAGAAACTAGGGAAGACATTTGCCCTACTTGCATTCTTTCTGCAGAGGCAGCAGCTGATTGTTGGCTGGTCTTCAGCTCTTCCTCCTGTCTCCCAAGGTCATTGCTGCGTGTCATGACATCATCTTAATTTGATTAAATGGTCTTCAATGGTCTTTAAAGGTGGCTCCGTATGAAAGACTGCATTACAGTAATTCGTGCACGGGGTAGTTGACCCAACGTTTTCTCCAGATGGAGTAATTGGGTTCTTCCACATAAGGAATTGGGGCCAGTTTGGCTGCCGCTCTGGATTCTTGCATTTCCCACAATGTCAACAGTGCTGTAGAACAAGCTAGTTTATATTTAGGTCAGTTGCAGTTGTTGTGAAGCGATGCTCTGCTTTCCCTTTTGGAGGGACTTCTGGTCTCGCCTCTCTTCTGGGTCCTGAGCTTCTGCTCTTATAAAGAGAAGTCCAGCTGGCCGGTTTGATTGAATAGCAATATAGCAATAGCAGTTAGACCAGGGGTGGGTTTCAACCAGTTCGCGGCAGTCCCTGAGAACCGGTTGGTTGGCGAACCCGGAAGTAAGTAACTTCTGGGAACGGCGAAGGGCCCAGCCGCCCGCCCGCGCTTCTTACCCGGTTTTGACGAGTTCTGTGCTTCCACGCATGCACAGGACGCATACAGCGCCTGCACAATCCTTCAGGAGCAGCTGGAGCATTGCACAGATGCTAGTACGCATGCGTGCACCGCGCACGTGCACGTCGCCGTCCCCGTTCCAACCGAACCGGTTGGAACGGGGTGAGAAACCCACCCCTGAGTTAGACTTATATACAGCTTCATAGGGCTTTCAGCCCTCTCTAAGCGGTTTACAGAGTCAGCATATCGCCCCCAACAACAATCCGGGTCCTCATTTTACCCACCTCGGAAGGATGGAAGGCTGAGTCAACCCTGAGCTGGTGAGATTTGAATGGCCGAACTGTAGAACTGCAGTCAGCTGAAGTAGCCTGCAGTGCTGCATTTAACCACTGTGCCACCTCGGCGATTGAAAAAGTAGGGAGGAAACTGACTGAAAAGTATTTTACTGAGTCTTTCTTGTCTTGAGCACGATTCGGTTCTCTTGTGAGAGATGAGAAGTATTTAAGTATTGCTCTAAGTTGTTGGCATTTCAAGCTTGCCTCTAATTGCTTTTGAAAATAGGAATGGCATGGAAGTGTCCTTAGTTAATGTCACCATCTTAAGATAAGAAGAAACTTCCTTGGCTGTAGATCAGAGGTGGTATTCAGCCAGTTCAGACCGGTTCACTGTAGTGTAAATCGTTCTATGCTGTCCTATTTAGGCCCGTTTTTGAGGCTGGGCCAGTGGTGGGATTCAGCCAGTTCGCACCTATTCGGGAAAACCGGTTGGTAACTTTCTAAGTAGTTCAGAGAACCGATTGTTGGAAGAAATCTCCTTTTGTTTCTTTCCACTTTACAGGGCTAAAGTGCCGAGGTGGCGCAGTGGTTAGGGTGCAGTACTGCAGGCCACTTCAGCTGACTGCTATCTGCAGTTCGGCGGTTCAAATCTCACCGGCTCAAGGTTGACTCAGCCTTCCATCCTTCCGAGGTGGGTGAAATGAGGACCCAGACTGTGGGGGCAATATGCTGACTCTGTAAACCGCTTAGAGAGGGCTGAAAGCCCTATGAAGCGGTATATAAGTCTAACTGCTAATCCTGTAAGGAAGGCAGGAAGGAAACATTCTGGTGTTGTTTCTAGCCTAATCTTTATTGCCCTGCTTACAGAAACTGCCTCTCCGGTTAACCCTTATTACATTGTAACAGCTAAGGCGAAGCGCCCATCGACCTGAGTGACCTTGAGTTGGCTACGCCCACCCAGTCATATGACCACCGAGCCCCACCTACCCAGATGGTCATTAGGGCAGAGAACCGGTTGTTAAATTATTTGAATCCCACCACAGGGCTGGGCGCATCGGCGGAAGGTGTATACAAAGTGCATAGTGCATGCGCAGAAGTCCGGACACATGTGTGGAAGGGATCCATGCACTCGTGAAGCAGATGGGCGCACACAGGGCAAACCAATGGTAACAAAATGTGAAACCCACCACTGCTGTAGATGCCATCTAGGTCTCTCCAAGTTGCTCAAGATAGTTAGAGAGAACTTTCAGATTGTAGTCTTGGGCATTCAGGGAATATGTTGAGAAGCATCTCTGCATGACCCAGCTCCAAGGTTGGCACTGATCCATCTGAATGGACTCCT